>NC_080554.1:5970000-6197500 GCF_028640845.1 Ahaetulla prasina
ACTGCTATAGAAGATCCATTTGCTCGGTGTTTTTAGATAAAACCTCTAAAAATACAAAAAATTTCCCTCTTTTTGGCACCCTCTAGATGTAATGAGCTACAGCCCCAGCATTTACTGCCTACGTGACATAACAGTGGCTATAATCTGACACATTTGGGATACGAAAAGTTAGGCAAAGATTGACCGGAATCCACTGAAAACTTTAAAACCTTCTTTCAAAAATTAAGCTTCTTTGAAAAAAAAATAACAATATTTTACCATCTTCCCTCTGTGGGTGTTATTTTTCTCAGATTTGATTTTTTTTCCCCAGTTGCTTATTCGAGGGGATTTATTTGGTTCTAAGCTTGCAGTGAATGAGAGAACTATAAAAACAATGTAAGGCAAAGAGAAATAGATGCTCTTTTTTTTTTAATTGAAAAAGTTTTTACAAAAAAAAAAGCTTTCCCCCCCCCTCCCCTCCCTTCAAGAATCCCCCTCCCCCCTCCCCCCCACTTCCTGGAACAGACACAAGGTATAGTTAAAAATAAAACAAACATATGCTAAAAATTTTCCCTCCTAAATCAATTATACGCCTACATTTCTCGTCGAATCCTAACCTCCCCCAATGCAATCAGAAATAATACATCCTAATCATTCAAAGGCAGTCTGATATCTCTTCATCTGATATCTGTTTTGAATATAGTCAATCCATTTTTTCCATTCATTTAAGCATCTTTCTTGCATATTGTCTTTCAAAAAGGCTGAGATTTTTGCCATCTCAAGAAATAGATGCTTTGTGAAAGAACTTATTGAATCGGGTCATGGCTGAGGAAGTGGATTTTTTAGACCAAGAAGAAATTCCCAGTTGCCCATGGAATGGACAGTAAAAGAATTCGCTGTTCTGGTGTTTTATCTTTGGATTTTATAGGCTGCTTTTGTGAATTTTATGTCTTAATGCTGTCTTCTGCGACGTCATGCGAAATAAATAAACGGAACTGATAGAATGATTGTACATCAATCAATGCAACATTGCATTGATAAAATTCTTCTCTTAGGGAAAAAGAAAAAAAAAAGAATGCAATAATTTTTGCTCGAAGTGGAGCCTAGAATCGTAGAACAGGATTCAGGAGAGAAAACGATGAGGAAATATTGACTTTAACATAACATAACATAACATAACATAACATAACATAACATAACATAACATAACATAACATAACATAACATAACATAACATAACATAACATAACATAACATAACATAACATAACATAACATAACATAACATAACATAACATAACATAACATAACATAACATAACATAACATAACAACAGAGTTGGAAGGGACCTTGGAGGCCTTCTAGTCCAACCCCCTGCCCAGGCAGGAAACCCTACACCATCTCAGTCAGATGGTTATCCAACATTTTCTTAAAATTTCCAGTGTTGGAGCATTCACAACTTCTGAAGGCAAGTCGTTCCACTTATTAATTGTTCTAACTGTCAGGAAATTTCTCCTTAGTTCTAAGTTGCATCTCTCCTTGATTAGTTTCCACCCATTGCTTCTTGTTCTACCCTCAGGTGCTTTGGAGGATAGTTTGACTCCCTCTTCTTTGTGGCAGCCCCTGAGATATTGGAACACAGCTATCATGTCTCCCCTAGTCCTTCTTTTTATTAAACTAGACATACCCAGTTCCTGCAACCGTTCTTCGTATGTTTTAGCCTCCAGTCCCCTAATCATCTTTGCTGCTCTTCTCTGCACTCTTTCTAGAGTCTCCACATCTTTTTTACATCGTGGCGACCAAAACTGGATGCAATATTCCAAGTGTGGCCTTACCAAGGCATTATAAAGACTTTAAAAGTCTGCCTCTTCATTCTCCTCTCGCGACTTGGGGAAACCACTTTCGTTGACTTTTTAGCACTTGCTTTGAGTGCCTAAAACCAGACTGTAGGCAGTCCTCGACGCACCACCGCGATTCAGCCCAGAATTTCTGTGGGTTAAGCGAGACAGTGGTTAAGTGAACTTTGCCCCATTTTGCAACCTTTCTCGCCACAGTGGTCAAGCCGTCGTGGAATTAGTCACACGGTTGTTAAGGGAATCCGGCTCCCCCCCCCGGGTCTCCCATTGACTTGGCTCATCAGAATGTCGCAAAAAGGGATCGCGTGACCCCGGGGATGCTGCGGCCGTCATAAATGCGAGTCAGTTGACAAGCATCTGAATTCTGAATCACGTGGCCATGGGGGATGCTGCAATGGTCGTGAGAAACGGCCACGAGCCACTTTTTTCTGTGCCGTCGTAACTGCGAACGGTCACTAAATGAACTGTTGTAAGTCGAGGACTACCTGTACTTGGCTGGAATCTCAGGCCTCCCTTCTCCCTACATTAGCAAATGTCGGTTGCTAAGGGCAATTCCTTGATCTTCCCCTCCTCACTTTTCCCATTGCTGAGAGTGTGGTAAAGGTTAAGGTTCCCCTTGCATATATGTACTAGTCATTCCTGACTCTAGGGGGCAGTGCTCATCACCATTTCAAAGCCGAAGAGCCAGCGTTGCCTGAAGACATCTACGTGGTCATGTGGCTGGCATGACTCAATGCCAAAGGCGCCCAGAACGCTGTTCCCTTCCCACCAAAGGTGGTCCCTATTTTTCTACTCGCATTTTTTTACCTGCTTTCGAACTGCTAGGTTGGCAGAAGCTGGGACAAGTCACGGGAGCTCACCCTGTTACACGGCACTAAGGGTTCGAACCGCTGAACTGCCGACCTTTCAATCGACAAGCTCAGCGTCTTAGCCCCTGAGCCACTGCGTCCCTCTTGAGAGTGTGGTAGACAATCCTAAATGGAACTCTCATGTAAGATTGCTCAGACTCAGAATCGAAGGGACCTTGGAGGTCTTCTAGTCCAACCCCTTGCTCAAGCAGGAGACCCTATACCATTTGAGACAAGTGGTTATCCAATCTCTTCTTCAAAACCTCCAGTGATGGAGCACCCACAACTTCTGAAGGCAACTTTTTTTTTTAATTTGAATTTATATCCCGCCCTTCTCCGAAGACTCAGGACAGCTTACACTGTGTTAAGCAATAGTCTTCATCCATTTGTATATTATATACAAAGTCAACTTTTATTGCCCCCCAACAATCTGGGTCCTCATTTTACCTACCTTATAAAGGATGGAAGGCTGAGTCAACCTTGGGCCTGGTGGGGCTTGAACCTGCAGTAATTGCAAGCAGTTGTATTAATAACAGACAGACTTAGTCTGCTGAGCCACCAGAGGCCCTGCTGTTCCATTGGTTAATTGTCCTCACAGTTAGGAAATTTCTCCTTAATTCCAAGTTGCTTCTTTCCTTGATTAGTTTCCATCCATTGCTTCTTGTCCTGTCTTCTGGGGCTTTGGAAAATAAGTTGACCCGCCTCCTCTTCTTTGTGGCAGCCCCTCAAATATTGGAAGACTGCTATCATGTCACCCCAAATCCTTCTTTTCTTTAGACTGGCCAAACTCAAATCCTGCAACTATTCTCCATATGTTTTTGTCTCCAGGCCTTAGTTGCTCTTCCCCAGTCTCAACATATATATTTTTTTGTAGTACAGTGACCAAAACTGGTGTGGCTTTCCTGAGGCTTTATAAAGCGCTACTGATACTTCACGTGGTTTTGATTCTGTGCCTCTGTTTATCCAACCAAGGATTATATTGGCCTTTTTTTTTTTTTGGCAGCTGCTGCTGCTGCAGCTGTGGTAACGCTACCAGTATTGTATGAAACTGCTGGTTGGCAAGGCAGACTGGAAAGTTTCCAGTGTTTTGAATTTGCACGGAAGCCACGATGAAACCTTTGCGCGCACGTTTGCTTGGACTTGAATTTGCTGCGTGCTTTTGTTCAGAAGGCTGACCGGTGCTTCCGACACCGAGAGGTTGGGCATCCTACATAGATACTTGAAATTTTTTTGCGGTGAGACGCATCATTTGTGATCCTGGTTTAGCTCCACAGAAGTGTTTTAGAATAGAATAGAATTTTATTGGCCAAGTGTGATTGGACACACAAGGAATTTGTCTTGGTGCAGACGCTCTCAGTGTACACAAAAGAAAAGATACGTTCATCAAGGTACAACATTTACAACACAATTGATGGTCAGTATATCAATATAAATCATAAGGATTGCCAGCAACAAGTTACAGTCATACAGTCATAAGTGGAAAGAGATTGGTGATGGGAACGATGAGAAGATTAATAGTAGTGCAGATTCAGTAAATAGTTTGACAGTGTTGATGGAATTATTTGTTTAGCAGAGTGATGGCCTTCGGGAAAAAACTGTTCTTGTGTCTGGTTGTTCCGGTGTGCAGTGCTCTATAGCGTCGTTTTGAGGGTAGGGGTTGAAACAGTTTATATGTCCAGGATGTGAGGGATCTGTAAATATTTTCACGGCCCTCTTCTTGATTCGTGCAGTATACAGGTCCTCAATGGAAGGCAGGTTGGTAGCAATTATTTTTTCTGCAGTTTTTGTGCATTGAAGATCAACTGAAGAAATGCTTAAAGGCACAATGCAGTTTATGAGGCCGTGAAATTTGAGTGAGGGTTATTTATGTATTTAGCGTATGGCCTATTAAACATGGGCTGACAATATACATTTCAACTAGGTTAGTAGAATCCAATAAAATATAAATGTCAGAAAGATCTAGATTCAAATATTAATGTCTGGGTCATCTAACCATTGAAGCACAGCATAATTTATATCTATCTATCTATCTATCTATCTATCTATCTATCATCTATCTATCTATCTATCTATCTATCTATCTATCTATCTATCTATCTATCTATCTATCTATCTATCTATCTAATCAATTACAGGTAGATGTCCCCCTTCACTCTACACTTATTTCTCATCCCTTCTTCTTCTCCCCTTCACTTCCTTCTGTCATGCCTGGAACCCTGACACTTTCACTTCCTTCCTTCCTTCCTTCCTTCCTTCCTTCCTTCCTTCCTTCCTTCCTTCCTTCCTTCCTTTCTTTCTTTCTTTCTTTTTTTCTTTCTTTCTTTCTTTCTTTCTTAGATTCCTTCTCCCAAAGGACTCAGGGCGGTGTACAGCCTTATTAAAACACATAGGAACACAATAAATTTAAAATACATGTTGCATTTTACATATCCGTAAACTTAATAAAATTATTATTTTTTAAAGAAAAAGTCTACATCCTTCCCACGACATTAAGTTTCCTTTTTTTAAAAAAAATAAATCTGTACAGATTTGCCAAGCGATAATTTTTTATTTCTCCCCCTGTGTTCCTCTGCCATCTGTCTCAGACATAGCTCTGAAGGTCATCATCCCCCTTTCACCCTTTCCTTTCTTGTATAAGGCCCACCCCCCGCCAATCCCCCCACCCCCGTTTTTTTCTGGGGGAGGGACCCCAGGGCTGTAAAGAGAGTTGGCTGTAAAGAGCTATTTGCTTGTGTGTGCATTTCTGCTCAGAAGAGGGAGGATTTGAAGAACGGGGAGAGTTTCCTGGTCTCGGGGTTTAAAACTACAAGGAAGATAGAGTCTACTCTGGTCCTTCCCATGGAGCTGGGACAACCAGCTTTCTACTACTCAAGAGGGACTCTAAGCCACACCCGGGAAGTACCATTTTTGTGAAGGAGGGAGTCTTAGTATTTGGCAGGGACTTCCCTATACTGTTTGCATCCAACTGCAGGGGGAAAGGGCAACCTGCCTCCGGTCTCTCACTCTCTCCCCTCCTCTTTTTCCTCCCAGATTCAAGGCATCCCCAGGAGGAGGCGGGAAAGCTGGAGGAAGCAGCACCAACAAGAGTGGGGTCATCCTGGACATCTCCTCTTTGACCATGAACGAGCTGGACTCGGAGGTCCTTCCCCTGCCGCCTCGCTATCGGTTTCGAGACTTGCTCTTGGGCGACCAGAGCTTCCAAAATGAGGACAGGTAAGGCGACACAATGGGACGAAGAAGGAAGAGGTGTGTGTGTGTGTGTGGAGCTGCGAAGGGCGTGGAGCCCTAGTTGGGCAGCTCAAGATGTTGGACAAGGCAGCCGGATGGGGAGCTGTCCATGGTGCTGATTCTTGCCTTTCTCCTTTGAGTGCAACTCCATGCAAATCTAAGCCAATGGGAACTTATAGGTTGAGCTCTCCATGGTGCTGATCCTTGGCAGACCACGGAAGAATCCATTGGTGACTCTAACTTCGACGTTGCTTATAGGTTGGCGTGAGGTCCAGATCCTGTTCCGGTGATCTGTTTGGTTGCGCCGATCGTACGATCCAGATAGGGCCCTGTCTAACTTTGCTGTTGTAGACTTCAATTCGCCCAAGAATTAATGTTCTGTTCTTACCTATCTAAGTGATTCTTTGCTGAAGGATGACTTTATTCGCGTCGCTCAAACACATTTGTGGGAACATTCTGACAATTTGTTACTCTTGGGTTTTTATGCGGGTGGCAGGAGGGGGAAGAGGTTGCAAATTGAAGCCAGTTCGAAGTGCGGAATATAATACTGTTTACGGAGGGAATTGTACTGAAGTAAAACCTGGTTATTCTGTAAACCTTTGGGATACAGATTAACAGAGTTGGAAGGGATCTTGTAGAGGAGGGAGTAAACACAGCTGGGCTTAATGCGGCTCACTTCTACCTACCTAGGAAAGGTTTATACAACCTACCATCCTGCAGTTTGCTTAATTGTGTTTGCAGAAACAAAGTGCAGTTAACAGTGGATTTGCCCAATTTGCTAAGCCGTTAACCTGGTTACGAACAGCCACAGATGGTGTTATACAACGTATCAAGTGAAAATGGACCCGCACCGTAGTTGTACTTTGTATGAGACCCAGGTCAAGAGATTGACAGAAGACCTTGCTTAAGATTTAGTTAACGTTGCTCTTAATTGCTTGCTGTCTCCGTGTGTTTCAAATCAGTTGGGTTAGTTTGTAGTTCTGTGTATCGGGTGAATCTGGGGGAAAAAAACCAGAGTTAATATAGCAATCAAGTTAAGGTTGAACCTGGGTTAATGTCAACCAAGTTGTGAAGCCTCGAATGTAACTCTGGTGGCCATTTGTGTTCAGATAGTTACTTGTTTACAGGAGGGTTCAAATCGGAGGTGAAATCCAGCAGGTTCTGATAGGTTCTGGTGAACCGGTAGCGGAAATTTTGAGCAGTTCGGAGAACCGGCAAATACCACCTCTGGCTGGCCCCAGAATGGGGAGGGAATGGGGATTTTGCAGTATCCTTCCCCCAGGAGTGGGGAGGGAATGGGGATTTTGCAGTATCCTTCCCCTGGAGTGGGGAGGGAATGGGAATTTTGCAGTATCCTTCTCCAGGAGTGGGAGGAATGGGATTTTGCAGTATCCTTCCTGGAGTGGGAGGAATGGGATTTTGCAGTATCCTTCCTGGAGTGGGAGGAATGGGATTTTGCAGTATCCTTCCCCCAGGAGTGGGGAGGGAATGGGGATTTTGCAGTATCCTTCCCCTGGAGTGGGGAGGGAATGGAGATTTTGTAGTATCTTCTCCAGGAGTGGGGAGGGTATGGGGATTTTGCAGTAACTTTCCCCTGCCATGCCCACCAAGCCACACCCACCGAACCGGTAGTAAAAAAAAATTGAATTCCAGCACTGGTTCAAATGTTTTCGATAACAACCCCCACAATCCTTTGCCAAGGGCCAAGCTGGTTGAAGATGATGGGCACCGAAGTCCCAAATAGTCCAGAGCATAACAACATACTTCAAAGTTGGGTATTGCTTTCCCATGTTTTGCAACAAGAACTCTCGCTGGTAAAAACGTCTACCTTGTATTCAATAAAATGCAGAACTTTTTCCAAGCATCCCTTTGAGTAGAAGGACCGGGGTGTGTGTGTGACATGATAGCTCCATTCCAATATCTATCTTTGGGCTGCCCCAACTCCTTTTCCAAAGCACCTGAAGACAGGACAAGAAACAACAGATGGAAGCTTAGTTCCAACCTAGAACTAAGGAGAAATTTCCTGACAGTAAGAACCATCAACCAAGATATTGATATGAATCATGATAGCAGTAATTCCAGTATTGGAGGGGCTGCCCCAAAGAAGAGGGATGTCGTGTCCCATTCCTCTTCTGACGGCCGGGTCGGGGAAGTCCGTATCAAGCGTGCCTCTGCAGCTCTGCCAAAGTCCTATCAGAGTCCTCAGGGCAGGCAGGAATCCAAGGTGTGACTTCAGATGAGACTTTGCCTGACTCAGAGAATGCCAGAAAGCAGATCCTTTATATAGGCCATGGGGTGTGGCTCCATGACTCAGCACTTATCCAGGCCTGCCCCTCCCTTCCTTTTGCTGACATCGCCTCTCCATTCTCCGGAAGCGTGGATCTATCCATTGCATCGTTTCGTCTCCAGCTGTTGGTAATCCCAGCTCGTGGCTGGCTTCAGGCACACATGCTATCGGAGGGAGGTTTGTTTGTTCGGTTTGTCCGGGCATGGTGCCAGGGCTGGGGGCTGGAGGCATGCCAGGGCATTCTTCAGCACTATCAGCGTCCGGCAGGAGATAAGAGGGGTCCGGCTGTGCCTGGGGGGTGGGGGGCGAGCGAGGCACAACAAGGGGAGTCAACTTATTTTCCAAAGCCCCGAAAGGCAAGACGAGAAACAATAGATGGAACTAAGGAGAAACTTTGTAACAGTGAGGACAATTAACCCGCGGAACCGCTTGCCTCCAGAAGTTGTGGGTGCTCCATCTCTGGAAGTTTTGAAGAAGAGATTGGACAGCCATTTGTCTGGAATGATACAGGGTTTCCTGCCTGTGCAGGGGGTTGGACTAGAAGACCTCCAAGGTCCTTTCCAACTCTGTGATTCATTATTCATTCATCGATCTAGCTAACACCGCTTCAAACATGATTCCTTTTTTTAAAAGAAAAATCCATATTTATTTATTTATTTATTTATTTATTTTGTCACAACATCATACAAAGAGATTATATAGTATATACACATATAAACATATATAGGAAGAAGAAAAGAAAAACAATAGGACAGGAACGGTAGGCACGTTTGTGCGCTTATGCACGCCCCTTATGGTCCTCTTAGGAATGGGGTGAGGTCAATAGTAGAAAGTTTTTGGTTAAAGCTGTTAGGATTATGGGAAGAGACCACAGAGTCAGGTAAAGTATTCCAAGCACTGATGATTCTGTTGCAGAAGTCGTATTTTCTGCAATCTAGATTAAAGCGGTTTACATTAAGTTTAAATCTATTGGTTGCCCTTGTATTATTGCAATTAAAGCTGAAGTAGTCTTTGACAGGAAGGACATTACAATAGATGATTCTGTGAGTTAAACTTAGGTCTTGTCAAGGCACGGAGTTCCAAGTTTTCTAAGCCTAGGATTTCAAGTCTGGTGGGATAAGGTATTTTGTTGTTTTCAGAGGAATGGAGAACTCTTCTTGTAAAATATTTCTGGACACGTTCAATTGTATTGATGTCAGAGATGTGGTGAGGGTTCCAAACAGGTGAGCTGTATTCTAGAATTGGTCTAGCAAATGTTTTATATGCTCTGGTTAGTAGTGTGGTGTTTTGGAAAAGAAGCTACAAAATTAGGTTTACAACTCTTAGAGCTTTTTTTGCTATGTAGTTGCAGTGGGCTTTGGCACTTAGATCATTTGACATGAAAACTCCAAGGTCTTTAACGGGATGGGGGTCGTCTGTAAGGTAATGTCCATCTAGTATGTACTTAGTTTTAGAGTTCTTTTTTCCTATATGTAAGACTGAGCATTTGCTGGTTGAAATTTGAGCTGCCAATTTTAGACCAAGCGGTTAGATGGTCAAGGTCGTTTTGAATGATAGAAGTGTTGTCTGTGGTGTTAAATAGTTTGACATCGTCAGCAAAGAGAACACAATTACTTGAGATATGGTCACAAAGATCATTAATGTATAGAATAAAGAGTGTTGGTCCAAGGACGCTGCCTTGAGGAACGCCACTCTTGACAGGAACAGGATTTGATAAAGCATTGCCAATTTTGACCACTTGTTGTCTGTTAGACAGAAAAGCAGATATCCATTTGTGGAGGGGTCCTGAGATGCCATAGGATGTTAGTTTAAGGAGAAGTTTATCGTGTACTACTGAGTCAAAAGCTTTGCAGAAGTCTATGTAGATTGCATCTATTGATTTGCCTTGATCTAGATTTGAAGTCCATATGTTTTTGCAGTGGAGAAGTTGTAAGTTACATGATAACTTTTTCCTGAAACCAAATTGTTTGTTGGAGAGTAGGTTGTTAGTTTCTAAGTGTGAGGTAATGGATTGATTGATGATAGATTCCATGACTTTGCAGGTGACGCAGCAAAGGGAGATCGGTCTGTAGTTTTCGACTAAGCTGGGGTCTCCTTTTGGGGAGAAGTGCTCCAACACTAGAAGTTTTTAAGAAGATATTGGACAACGATTTGTCTGAAATGACACAGGGTTTCCTGCCTGTGCAGGGGGTTGGACTAGAAGACCTCCAAGGTCCCTGCCAGCTCTATTCTGATCGTTTCAAGCTTTCACAATGCTGCCCCAAATGTGGCAAAGCTAATTTAGAATTCCCTGGGGACGAGAGAGAGAGTGTAATACTTAATAGAATAGAATAGAATTTTATTGGCCAAGTGTGATTGGACACACAAGGAATTTGTCTTGGTGCATATGCTCTCAGTGTACATAAAAGAAAAGATACGTTCATCAAGGTACAACATTTACAACACAATTGATGATCAATATATCAATATAAATCATAAGGATTGCCAGCAACAAGTTATAGTCATACAGTCATAAGTGGAAAGAGATGGGTGATGGGAACTATGAAACGATTAATAGTAGTGCAGATTCAGTAAATAGTCTGACAGTGTCGGCTGTCAGACTATTTAAGACGGCTGCAAAAAGAGCTGGTGTGTGAGAACACTACAAGCCACTTGTCTGGAACGGTATAGGGTTTCCTTCTTGAGCAAGGGGTTGGACTAGAAGGCCTCCGAGGTCCCTTCCAACTCTGTTATTTCTTTTACAGTTTCATGACGACCAAAATAATGGCCGCGGCCTGTGGCCTCCAAACCCCGCCAAGCCTAGGACGCGCCAGCATCGGTCCCCACAGTCCTGTATGTCGGCTGGGAGACCCCTGGCGAGCCGTCCGTGCGGCAGGTGTCCTTTTCGGAACACCTGGCCCCTAAGGGCCTCGGCGGCGGCCGGATTCGGGCGCTGGAGGCAGGAGAAGCCTTCCAGACGTCCGTTGCCGCTGGACACCAGAAGTCGTCTCCGCCCCTTATCATCTTTATAGCTTCCTCTGCACTCTTTTTAAAGCCACAACATTTGCATTCTGGTGACCAAAACTGGATGCAGTATTCCAGGTGTGGTCTTCTAGCTTCCGGTACTGTATCCATGACCATTTTCTGCTTGATGCGTTTTGTGTTTTTAAAGGAATGTGCAGAAAAAACAACTACTTCTCCTCCTCCTCCTCCTCCTCCTCCTCCACACACCACACTCCCTTGTAGCACTGTTGACATTCCCTAGTTAAGTCATAAAACATCTGCAAGAAAATAACCAAACTCAGAGAGTACCAAGGATCCTGCAGTCCTCCTCCTCTTCCTCCTTCCTCCACTTCTTCCTCCTCCCTCCCTCCTTCTTCCACTTCTTCTTCCTCCTCTTCCTCCGTCCTCCTCCCTCCCTTCTCTTCCCCTTCCTCCACTTCTTCCTCCTCCTTCCCTCCCTCCCTCCTCTTCCTCCTTCTTCCAGTTCTTCCTCCTCCTCCTCTTCCTCCGTCCTCCTCCCTCCCTTCTCTTCCCCTCCCTCCCTCCCTCCCTCCCTCCCTCCTCTTCCCCCTTCCTCCACTTCTTCCTCCTCCTCCTCTTCCTCCCTCCCTCCCTCCTCTGGATGGGCTCAATCAACAGTGTGCCAACTTCCCCTTCCCTTTTCTTCCTCCTAAATGCTCTCCCAGGGTCTGAATTGGTTTCTGGCTTTTATTTTTATTTCTAAGTGGCTCTACGCAGAGGCTCCCTCGCAATCCAGAGTGATCTTCTCTTTAAAAAGGGAGCACAGCGGTGATTAGTTCGGAGCGCAATAATTAGAACCATTTGTATCGGCGGCTGTGCCAGGCTGACAGCTGGGGAGGGGCAGGTGGGAGGAAATTTGATGGCTCTTCAAACGGGAAAAAACGTTCAGGAGAGACCTAGGTGTTCCTTTTTTAAATTATTATTATTTCTATTTACAGTGGGAAGGAGCAAGAGGAGGAGGAAAAAAAAGGGTCAAAGGATGCTAGCATTTTTCCGAACAGTACATTTGAACGAGGAAAGTCATCTTAGCTGCTGAAGGAGTCGGGCTAAATTAAAATAACAGGAACAATGACTTAGTGGTCCAATGGATACTTTAGGGCAGGGTTCTTCAACCCCTGGTTCATGGATCAGCACCGGTCCACAGCAGGCCAGCAACCGTTTAAACAAATTAACAGAGTTGGAAGGGACCTTTTCGGTCATCTAGTCCAACCCCTCCCTCCCTGCCCAAGCAGAAGACCCTACAGCATTTCTGACAAATGGCAGTCAGGTCTCTTCTTGAAAGCTTCCAGGGGATGAAGCTCCCACAACATCCAAAGGCAACTTCTGCTCCATTGAATATAGAATAACAGAGTCGGAATGGACCTTGTAGGACATCTAGTCCAACCCCCTGCCCAAGCAGGAGACCCTACAGCATTTCTGACATATGGCAGTCCGGTCTCTTCTTGAAAGCCTCCAGGGATGAAACTCTCACAACTTCTGAAGGCAGCTTCTGTTCCACTGGTTGATTGTT
Source organism: Ahaetulla prasina (assembly GCF_028640845.1). Classification (NCBI taxonomy): domain Eukaryota; kingdom Metazoa; phylum Chordata; class Lepidosauria; order Squamata; family Colubridae; genus Ahaetulla; species Ahaetulla prasina. The sequence goes on from NC_080554.1 coordinate 5,982,711, forward strand.
CTCACTGTCAGAAAACGTTTCCTTATTTCCAGGTTGAATCTCTCCTTGATCAGTCTCCATCCACTGTTCCTTGTCTGGCCTTCGGGTGCTTTGGAAAACAGCTTGCCCCCCTTCCTCCTCTCTGTGGCATCCCCTCAAATACTGGAAGACTGCTATCCTGTCTCCCCTGGTCCTTCTTTTCATTAAACTAGACATACCCAGTTCCTGCAATCAAAATAGCTTGACCCCTTCCTCTTTGTGGCAGCCCCTCAAATATTGGAAGACTGCTATCCTGTCTCCCCTGATCCTCTTCACTAGACTAGCCTGGCCCAGTTCCTGCAACCGTTCTTCATATGTTTTAGCCTCCAGTCCCCTAAACATCCTGGTTGCTCTTCTCTGCACTCTTTCTACAATCTCAACATCCTTTTTATAGTCTGGCGACCAAAACCGGATGCTGTATTCTAGATGTGGTTCACGCAGTCCACGCGAACTTAGAACTAAGGAGAAATTTCCTGACGGTTAGAACAATTAATAAGTGGAACAACTTGCCTGCAGAAGTTTTGAATGCTCCAACACTGGAAGTTTTTAAGAAAATGTTGATTAACCATTTGTCTGAAATGGTGTAGGGTTTCCTGCCTGGGCAGGGGGTTGGACTAGAAGGCCTCCAAGGTCCCTTCCAACTCTTGTTATTATGAAATTATGAAACAAGCCACGCAAATAAGCGAAGCCCCATCCGTGGGATGCAGGCAACACGCAAAACCACGCTTGCTCCGCGTCCATGGAAAAACACCTTTGATATGTGGATTAGGTCCAGGTAATTTATTAGGGGGCAGGGAAGTTGAAGAAGTTTGCTAATTTGATTAACTTGGAGACACCGATTCCCAGACCGCGGTACATTCGGTTAATATTTTAAGGGAAAATGGAAACAGCCTAACGAATAAAATATATTTGAATATCAAATTCGTCGCGAGCCCCAAGGTCATTTTATATCGGCAGCGTTGGGAAATTTAATCACTCCTCCTGATTGCATGGATTTCCAGAGCATCTAATAAAACGCAGCTTTTTAAAGCATTATTATTTTCCTTTGGATTCTTTCACCTCGGGGAAAACTGTAGGAAAAAAAAATAGCACCATCTGTGCCTCCAACATTTGATTGTCCTTTTGTTTTTTGAAGCAAAGGTTCTATAGAGGATGCCTAACTAAGAGAGAGAAAAAATTCCGCCCAATTTTAATTAACCTTGCTCCAGTTTTAACTATGCGGATGTGGGGGAAGGATTTTGAAGATTTGTTTCTTACAGTTTTAACCCTCCTCTTCCTTCCAGGTATACAAGGAAGACTTGGCTCATACTGGAATCTAATGTAGATCCCTGAGATTTTATTTATTTTTTTTGGGTGGGGGAATCTATATCTTTCACAAACTGGATTGCACAGTTCTAAAATCCATCTTTCTAAATTAGGCTGCTTGTGCACCTGTGTCATGTTTGTGTAGAGAAAGTCGAGCTCGTTTTTGGTTCCGGGAAATAAATACTTGCACTCACCCTATGTTCAGAGGCATTCTGTTCCGTCTTCCAAAGTGTTTGGCCCCTAAACTGCCATCTGGCTTGCTTTTTGATCTTTGGCAAGTGCCTGAATAATTTTCTTGGCAAGGTTTCAGAAGTGGTTTTGCCATTGCCTGGTTCCTAGGGCTGAGAGAGAGTGGCTGGCACAAGGTCGTGGTCTTTCCATTTTGCTTCAACCTCTACACCCGACATGATCTTTGAGAGGAAAAGAAAGAAAAACGTGCAAAAACCGAAAAACGAATTCTGCATTTTGTTTTAATTGTGTTACACTAGGGTGGGAATTAATCCTTTTGCAATTATGATTGTGGGTTGTTGTTTTTTTCCTAATTGCCTCCCTAATTTAAACAAGGAAATAAGCTTATAAGATCAGAGGGAGAAGAAATGCAGTCTGGGCTCCAAGCTCATTTTGAACTGTAGTTTCCATGGTTTTTCCTGTGTCATTTGAGCAATTTCCCTGTGTCATTTTGAGCAAAGAAAAAAAAAAGGGATATATTTGCACGCGAGGCTACGAATCTGACCTTTTTGAGTTTTATCAGCCTCGGATTCAAGCTCTACCCGATCCCTTTTTCCGTTCAAGCTGCAAAAAAAAAGAAAAGAAAAAAGAAGAGCTCGTTTTATGGCTTAATAATTCGTCAGCTTTTCAAACAGCCTTGTTTTTTGCAAGCAAACATAAAAAGGAGGGAAAAAAACTGCCAGGTTATTTATTCAATGTATGGTGTTAACATACGTGGACTGGCAATATAAACACCGGCAATATAGATTAACATTTTCACTTCGGTTAAATCAAAGCACAATAAAAATACAAACACGCTAGAAAAACAAATAAATAAACCTTGCTAGAAATGGTAACGTTTCTTTCTCACTCCATTCTTAGGGAGAGAGAAAAAAAACAAAACCCGCATAAAATTTAGAAGAATTTAGGATGTTCAGGGAAGGAGGGGGGAAATTCCACCCCCCCGGCAAATAATAATAATGGCCAACTATCTGAAAACAGTTGTCTGAAAACTGTCTGCATGTTTTGCATGCAAAACTTGTTCATATACGGTATAATAGAGAAATGTTTAGATTGAACAAGACAGACATAGATGAAGATAGGGATAAAGATGAGGAGTTAGGTATTTCTTGCTTAGATAGATAGATAGATAGATAGATAGATAGATAGATAGATAGATAGATAGATAGATAGATAGATAGATAGGTAGGTAGGTAGGTAGGTAGGTAGGTAGGTAGGTAGGTAGGTAGGTAGGTAGGTAGGTAGATAGATATGCAGGTTTTGGTATGTTTGGGTCTTTTCCCGTGTAAAATTGGAAGACCTGAACATACCAAAACCTGCATACATAAACCCGTGAAAACCTACGAAAACACACACACACACATATATACACATATAAATATAAATATATAATAATAAATACAAATATATAAATTTGAGCAATGTAATGAGGATTGCTTACATTTGATAAATGTGAGAGAGATTACTAATACTGTTAATGTGAATTGGATTAATATGAATGATACCCAGAACCAACTCTGTTCACACACAATATGGATGTATATATATTTAATTTAATTTTTTTTGGGGGGGGTGGATTTTTGCATGCAAGTTAATAGAATAGAATAGAAGAGAAGAGAATTTTTTATTGGCCAAGTGTGATTGGACACACAAGGAATTTGTCTTTGGTGCATCTGCTCTCAGTGTACATAAAAGAAAAGATACGTTCATCAAGGTACAACATTTACAACACAAATGATGGTCAATATATCAATATAAATCATAAGGATTGCCAGCAACAAGTTATAGTCATACAGTCATAAGTGGGAAGAGATTGGTGATGGGAACTATGAGAAGATTAATAGTAGTGCAGATTCAGTAAATAGTCTGACAGTGTTGAGGGAATTATTTGTTTAGCAGAGTGATGGCCTTCGGGAAAAAACTGTTCTTGTGTCTAGTTGTTCTGGTGTGCAGTGCTCTATAGCGTCATTTTGAGGGTAGGAGTTGAAACAGTTTATGTCCAGGATGCGAGAGATCTGCAAATATTTTCACGGCCCTCTTCTTGATTCGTGCAGTATACAGGTCCTCAATGGAAGGCAGGTTGGTAGCAATTATTTTTTCTGCAGTTCTAATTATCCTCTGAAGTCTGTGTCTTTCTTGTTGGGTTGAAGAACCGAACCAGACAGTTATAGAGGTGCAAATGACAGACTCAATAATTCCTCTGTAGAACTGGATCAGCAGTTAAGTGTGCCGTCTTAGGATGGCGTGACAAGGACAAACGTGGAGAGTAAATTGGAAGGGACATCGCAAAAGGAATTGCTGCAGGCTGCCCATCATAGCGTTACAATGTCGCTAAGACAAACTTAACAAGCCCTTGTTTGCTCTCGCGGGTAAATATAGTGGTCTATTAGCGTCTTTGAAATTAGGCGAGGGATTCCTGGCTTCCTTTCTTAAAAGAAACACGGTGAGTCACCGGCTAATCTTCTCACCGGCTAATCTTCCCACCGATGGCAACACTTATTCTTTTTTTTTTCTCCATGTCTTCCTCTACATAGCAAGCGGGGCTCCAGCGTTGATAACCAGTGGTGGGATTCAAATCATTTATCAACCAGTTTTCTGCCCTAATGACCTAATGATGGGTGGGCGTGGCCATGGTGGGTGTGGCCAGGGGTGTGACAGGCAGCACTTGGTTTCCTGCACCTCCCTGGGAGCAAAAATGGGCCACGGGTGGGGGGATGTGCTGCCCCCCGTGCGCCCTGTTTTGGGCTTAATAGGCCTTCCTGAAGCCTCCTGGAAGCAAAAATGGACCGTGGGGGGCTGCCCCACCCTTCGTGATCCATTTTGGGGCTAGGAGGCCTCCCTGCACTTACCTGGGAGCGTGGGGCACGTGGGGACTCCTGGAAGGGGAGGGGAGGGGCCATCCAGAAATTTAACTATTGGTTTGCCCCAACTAGTCCGAACCGGTTGAATCCCACCACTATTGATAACCATGCGCTGAAAAGTTGCAAGCAAAGAAACAGATTTGGGAGCAGAAACCTGTTGAGCCAGGACGTGTTTTCAGATTTCAGATTAACAAGACTTGGAAGGGACCTTGTAGGTCATCTAGTCGAACCCGCCCCCCCGCCCTATACCATTTCTGACAAATGGCCGTCCAGTCTCTTTTTGAAAGCCTCCAGGGATGAAGCTCCCACAACTTCCGAAGGCAACTTCTGTTCCATCGGTTGATTGTTCTCGCTGTCAGAAAATTCTTCCTTATTTCTTTTTTTTTTTTTAATAAAAAAGTTTTATTTTTACATTCATATCCAACAACTCATCCAATGTACAGTCATATACAATTAGTCGGGCTTGCCCAGTCACCACCCCCTCCTTTTAACTCTCTTCCCTCTTCTACCTTCTTCTACTTTCCAGACCTTCCTCCCCTTCTCTTATCTACATCCTCTCCTCCCTCCACCCTACACCTTCCTTCTCCCTCTTCTACCCCTCTTCCTTCCTCTTCTCCCTCTTCTACCCCTCTTCTCCTCTTTCCTACCTCCTACTCTCTCCTCTTTTCTCCCTCCCCACCGTTCTAAAATGGTAACTGGGCAGACCCGACCCTACATTAATTATATTTATACATCTTCAATAATCCCTGTACATTCACCATCACTCCATCTCTAGCCTCAACCCCCCCAATTCCCTTCCCCCTTACCCTCCCCACCCCGACTTCCCAGAACAAAATGCAGGGTATCAAAACTAACAATCATAATCTAAAATAATTCCTAAATTATAATCTCTAGTCTCTCCACACTTAATCACACTCTCAATTCCCCTCTCCTTCAGAAATATATCTAATACAAAATATTTCCTAAATTTACTCATATGCTATTCGATATTTTTTTATCTGATACTTATTCTGAATATAATCAATCCACATTTTCCATTCTAAAATATATTTTTCTTGTGTATAGTCTTTCAAATAAGCAGAGATTTTGCCATTTCTGCCAGATTTGATTCTTTAAGTGTCCATTCTTCAATTGTAGGTAATTCTTCTTTCTTCCAATATTGAGCAATCAAAAGTCTTGCGGCTGTTATTAAGTTCAAAATCAATTTAGTCTCTATAACTGTACAGTCCATAATTATTCCTAGTAAAAAGAACTGCGGAGTAAACTTAATCTTCTTTTTCAAAATATTCTGCATAATCCACCACACTTTAATCCAAAATGCTTTAACTTTTTTACAAGTCCACCATATATGGTAATAAGTGGCATCTTCACAATCGCATCTCCAACATTTAGCCTGTACATTAGGATACATACATGACAATTTTTTTAAATTCTTCCTTATTTCTAGGTTGAATCTCTCCTTGATCAGTGTCCATCCATTATTCCTTGTCTGGCCTTTGGGAAAATAGTTTGACCCCTTCCTCTCTGTATGTTTCTACAGGTGTTTTTCATTTTTTGTTTATTTCTTTCATTGAGCTTTTAATCGCTTTTCTCCTCCCAAATGTTGCTTTACCTGTTGGGTAACTGGGCAACTGAATGGAGCTAGCAGAGTGTTTTTTTACTGGCCGGATGCCGTACCAGTCGCCAATGCGGAGTTTTATTCAGCAGATATATTCTCACTGTGCCCAGAGAGAGAAATATATCTGCCTCTACCTAGGATCGAACTCCACAGCCTCCTGATTGTGAGGTGAGAGCTCCACCTCTAGGCCACTGCACCACTCTACCGTGGGAATGCAGCGACGGCAATAAATACGGAGCAGCCGTAAGTCCATTTCTTCCCGTGCCGTTGTAACTCTGAACGTTTGCTCAACGAATGGCTGTAAATCAAGGATGACCTGCAACTTCAGTGAAAGGGCTGTGCCTTTTTAAAAACAAATGCTAAAAGTAATAAACCATCCAGCGGATCGCACCTCTTCCCCTCTAAGTAGGAGGCGACATGATTCCCATTTGTAGGCATTCTGCCCGGGTTAGGTGGGAAGAGAGACTTTGAGAGCGCATGAAATCCAACCGCTTATGAACGGCAGGCGCGATTGCTCGTTAAACTGGCACTTAATTTTCTCCGGGTGGAGCGTGGAGGCTCTTTGTAAAGCCGCAGGATCCGTTTATTGCGAGGATCAATGCAAAAGGGGTCTTTAGCTGAAAGTCTGGGAAATGGTGCTTGATTTGAGGCGGCAGAGGGGAAAAAATATGCTGTTGGTAACAGGTCAGTCCGTCTGGTTGCATCAAAAACGAACCGACTGCTCAGCTCCCTTTGGCCGCTTAGAGAAGAAGGAGTGTCTCGTTTTAGAGTTGACAGCGCAAAACTGCAAAATGCAAAGTTGTTGTTGTTGTTGTTGTTGTTGTTGTTGTTGTTGTTGTTGTTCTTCTTCTTCTTCTTCTTCTTCTTCTTCTTCTTCTTCTTCTTCTTCTTCTTCTTCTTCCCCTCCCCCTCATCTTCTTCTTCTTCTTCTTCTTCCCCTCCCCCTCATCTTCTTCTTCTTCTTCTTCCTCCTCTCCTCCTCCTCCTCCTCCTCCTCTTCTTCTTCTTCTTCTTCGTCTTCTTCTTCCTCCTCCTCCTCCTCCTCCTCCTCCTCCTCTTCTTCTTCTTCTTCTTCTTCTTCTCCTCCTTCTTCTCTTCTTCTTCTTCTTCTTCTTCTTCTTCTTCTTCTTCTTCTTCTTCTTCTTCTTCTTCTTCTTCTTCTTCCCCTCCCCCTCATCTTCTTCTTCTTCTTCTTCCTCCTCCTCCTCCTCCTCTTCTTCCTCTTCCTCCTCCTCCTCCTCCTCCTCCTCTTCTTCTTCTTCTTCTTCTTCCTCCTCCTCCTCTTCCTCCTCCTCCTCCTCCTCCTCCTCCTCCTCTTCTTCTTCTTCTTCTCCTTCTCCTCCTTCTTTTCTTCTTCTTCTTCTTCTTCTTCTTCTTCTTCTTCTTCTTCTTCTTCTTCTTCTTCTTCTTCTTCTTCTTCTTCTTCTTCTTCTTCTTCTTCTTCTTCCTCCTCCCCTCATCATCTTCTTCTTCCTCCTCCTCCTCCTCCTCCTCCTCCTCCTCTTCTTCTTCTTCCTCCTCCTCCTCCTCCTCCTCCTCTTCTTCCTCCTCCTCCTCCTCCTCTTCTTCTTCTTCTTCTCCTCCTCCTCCTCCTCCGCCCCCTCCTCCTCCTCCTTTCTTCTTCTTCCTCCTCCTCCTCCTCCTCCTCCTCTTCTTCTTCTTCTTCTTCTTCCTCCTCCTCCTCCTCCTCCTCCTCTTCTCCTCCTCCTCCTCTTCATCTTCTGCTTCAGCTTTTTCTTCTCCTTCTTCTCCTTCTTCTCCTTCTACTGCTTCTGCTGCTTCTGCTTCTCCTCCTCCTCCTCTTCTTTTTCTTCTTCCTCTTCCTCTTTTTTCCCCCCTCCTCCTTCTCCTCCTTCTTCCCCTCCCCCTCCTTCAAATATTAGACGATAGATAAACTTTCCATGAGCAATATGAAAGTGATGGTTTGATTGTAAAAAAAAAAAAAAAAAAAGAGTGGGGATCAAATTGCAAAAGGTCTATTTGAAGAGCCTGTAAATGGGCTGGGACGAAAGGAACACGGAGAACATTGTGATCAGACGATAACAATTTGCAAAAAAATAAGACACAAGATGCTGAAATAAAGTATGGATTAGAATGTAGGTGGACGGGAAGGAAGAATTGATTTTCAAGCATCAAGAATTAGGCAGGTTTGAATTTCTTTTAGTTATGTTTCCTTTTGTGTTTTTATTATAATTTCTTAGTTCTTAGCTTGCTCTTTATTATTTAGTTTCTTAGTCCGTGACTTGTTATTTCTCTTCAATAGTCAGCACAACATTACCTACCTTGAAAGAGAACAGAATGAGGGGTCTGGATCAGGGGTGAAATCCAATTTTTTTTTACTACCGGTTCTGTGGGTGTGGCTTGGTAGGTGTGGTGTGGCTTGGTGGGCGTGGCAGGGGAAGGATACTGCAAAATCCCCATTCCCTCCCCACTCCAGGAGAAGGATACTGCAAAATCCCCATTCCCTCCCCACTCCAGGAGAAGGATACTGCAAAATCCCCACTCCTGGAGGAAGGATACTGCAAAATCCCCATTCCCACCCCACTCTGGGGGAAGGATACTGCAAAATCCCCATTCCCACCCCACTCTGGGGGAAGGATACTGCAAAATCCCCATTCCCTCCCCACTCCAGGAGAAGGATACTGCAAAATCCCCATTCCCTCCCCACTCCTGGGGGAAGGATATTGCAAAATCCCCATTCCCTCCCCACTCTGGGGGAAGGATACTGCAAAATCCCCATTCCCTCCCCACTCCTGGGGGAAGGATATTGCAAAATCCCCATTCCCTCCCCACTCCTGGGGGAAGGATACTGCAAAATCCCCATTCCCTCCCCATTCCAGGTGAAGGTACTGCAAAATCCCCATTCCCTCCCCACTCCTGGGGGAAGGATATTGCAAAATCCCATTCCCTCCCCATTCCAGGAGAAAGATACTGCAAAATCCCCATTCCCTCCCCACTCCTGGGGGAAGGATATTACAAAATCCTCATTCCCACCCCACTCTGGGGCCAGCCAGAGGTGGTATTTGCCGGTTCTCCGAACTACTCAAAATTTCCGCTACCGGTTCGCCAGAACCTGCTGGAGTTCACCCCTGGTTTGGATGCATTTATAATGCCTGCCTATAAAAAATGGGGTAAAACGAACATCAGGCTGCTAAAAACATGCTGTGGTGTTAATATAGAGTGCAAAGCCTCTGTAATGTCGAACGTTTCAATTTGGTGTTATTTAAATGACAATATTGGTTTGTGCTGAATTTTTCCCACCGTGCCTTTATTCCGAAGGAACTAGGAACCACGAAGGAAGGTGCTTCTAATGATTTACAAAGTGGAGAAGTGGAAAGAGATTATATGAAAAATGCATGACCGATGGTGCTTGACTCGACTCAAGTGAGAATCGATTTCCCCCCACTTCCCTGGATAATGACGTCTGTTGGTAATACGGGAGAGGAAGAACTCTTTTGCAGAGTGCATTTAATTACAAGGGAGAGGAGCGGGAAGAAGTGGAAGAAAATATATAAAATGTGGGAAAGTGTTTTGGAGAAAGCAGAATGCAAGGGCCGCGGTGTGGCTCAGGCTGTAAGAAGCCTGTTATTAAACACAGCTGCTTGCAATTACTGCAGGTTCTAGTCCCACCAGGCCCAAGGTTGACTCAGCCTTCCATCCTTTATAAGGTAGGTAAAATGAGGACCCAGATTGTTGCGGGGGGGCAATAAGTTGACTTTGTATATAAATATACAAATAGAATGAGACTATTGCCTTACACACTGTAAGCCGCCCTGAGTCTTCGGAGAAGGGCGGGATATAAATGTAAATAAAAAAAAAATCAAGGAGAGGGGGAGTCCTGCATGGATGTGTTGAAATGCACATCGCCAAAACAGTGGGTGGGGGAAAAATACTGACTTCAGAATAACAGAGTTGGAAGGGACCTTGGAGGTCTTCTAGTCCAATCCCTTACTCAGGCAGAAATACAATTTCAGACAAATGGTTGTCCGGTCCTTTCTTTAAGACTTCGTTGGAGCATTTGCAACTTCTGGTGGCAAACTGTTCCACTGATTAATTGTTCTCACTGTCGGGAAATTTCTCCTCAATTCCAGGTTGCTTCTTTCCTTGATTAGCTTCCATCGATTGCTTCTTGTCTTGCCTTCTGTTGCTTTGGAAAATAAGTGGACCCCCCTCTTCTTTGTGACAGCCCCCCAAATATTGGAAGACTGCTATCATGTCCCCCCCTAGGCCTTCTTTTAATTAAACTAGACATACCCAATTCCAGTAACTGTTCTTCATATGTTTTAGCCACCAACAATCATCCTTGTTGTTCTTCTCTGCCCTCTTTCTGGAGTCTCCACATCTTTTTTACATTTTGGCGACCAAAACTGGATGCGGCATTCCAAGTGTGGCCTTACCAAAGTATTATAAAGTGGTTGTTAGTGTTCCAAGTAACGCATCCGCCAAAAACAGAACTCCGAGGCAGGTAGATTCCTCAAAGAACGTGTTGATTGGATACATCATATCAGCACAGCTGGTGAAAACCAACTCTAAAAGTTCCCGCGATTTCCCCCTAATTAAAAGAACAAATATTTCCCTCTCCAGGTGTCACGTTGTCTAATGAAAGTTGCTGGGAGGTTGCTTGGCCTCTCCTCTCCTCCTTCACTCAGCATCTGTCGGGATGACCTTGGTTCCCACAGGAAAACGTTTTTGTTTTGACTGGTAGCCGGTCTATCTACTTCCCCCTCCCTTTCCCCTTTCTTTCAAAGTTCATGGCAACTATGAGGCCAGAAAAGATGGCTTCAGCCAGGTTCACTTCAGAGATGACAGTGGTATTAACACTTCATGCAACCTTGATTCTGTCCCTCGGTTAATGCAGCCTAGGTGTGCCTTGGTTTCTTTGGGGCATGGGATTGCCTACCGAGTGTCACTCACAAAGCATCCCTGGCTTGCTCCTGAGTTGCCATAGTCCAGGGTGGATGTTAAAACTGGCGAAGCTTCACAGCAGCCAAAGACAGATGCACCTTCCCCACTTATCTCCCTCAAGGCTGTATCCCAGGGATACCTCCAGCAACCAGAGGGGAGTGACTTCTACAATCCGCAAAATTGCTCTGTTGGAGAATGTGATTGATGACACACCCTGGAGGGAACGGGAAACAGAGTCATAATTGGAGCATAAATTACGTACGGTCAGAGGTGGCTTCACTTGGAAACTTGCTAACATAAAGCTCCTAATAAATAACTGGATTCCTTTTGAAGCTTGGCTCCAGACTCAAGATTTAATTAGGGCGTCTGAGACTCACTTTTGATTGCAGTGAGATGTACTGAACGAGATTCTAACTCGTGCCCGTTTCTGTGGTTTTTTTCCACCGAGCAAAATCTCTGCTCTCCCCAAAGCAATAAAAGGTGATTTATTTATTTATTTTTGGCTTGGGTTGCCCCTAAAACTCTTTCCCCCCCCCACCCAAAAAATCTTCTTGGAAAGTCAAATGAAAAAAGCTTTCTTGCAGAGGGAGACCAAAAAGCAAGTTTCTCTTGAACGAGAATGGCGAGAAGTTGGAAAGAGCACCACTAGGGGACACTCGTGCAATAGCTGAGTTGCAGGTTCCTATCCTGATTTCACACACACACACACACACACACACACACACACACACAACCCCTTGGCGCCACGCCTGCCGGGAGCCATCGGAGCTTAGTTGGGATTATCAGCCAAAGAAATCTATCGTGGATCAGTCTCCTGTCTGATCTTTTTTGTCGAAATGATTCCAATTGGAAACTGGCAGCAGCAACAGCGAGGATCTTGCGGGGTGGTGGCGGAAGGGGGGCTGACCTCCCTGTAAGTTAAAGATGATATAATTGCATTTGGGACCTGCTTTTCTTTTTTTTCCACACGATGGGCTGGTTTTGTCTGAAGATCGTTCCAGCATTTTGCCTGGTGATAAAGAGGAGCTGAATTTGCACCCTTAATTTCCTCCCGTGAAATTATCTTGATGTGGGGTGTGTGTGTGTGTGTGTGTGTGTGTGTGTGTGTGGAGTGACTTGAAGAACAAGCCAGCATTGTACCAAACTGGCTGCTGGTTATGTTGCAGGGTGGAAGTGAAGAAACATAGAAAAATAGAATGATAGATTGGAAGGGACTTCGGGGTCTTCTAGTCCAGTAAAATTATTAACGTTGCATGTATGAATACGTCAGGAAAAATTAAGTAGGGAGAAGATAAAAAAAAAAAGAGCTGCCCTGGGATTATATGGCAGGCCACGGTGAGAAAAAAAGCCAATTATTATCCAATTTAGAAAGTAATTGTAGAGCAAGGGTGACATGCTTCCGGTTCGCACCGGATCACCTGATCCGGTAGCGATGGTGGCAGGTGGTTCGGAGAAACGGTAGCAAAAATCCCTGGCCCTGCCCCCTGTCCCGGCTGAGCCGCGCGATCATCAGAGGGCTTTTGTTTTTACTTTTAAAAGCATTTTTTCTTCAGCCGAAAAAATGCTTTTAAAAGTAAAAAAAACAAAAAAAACTCTGATGATTGCGCAGCTCAGCTGGTATCATCAGAACCCTTTAAAAGCTTTTTTTTAACAACCTCTTCGGCCAAAGAGGTTGTTAAAAAAGAAGCTTTTAAAAGGCTCCTCTGGCGATCCCAGCTGAGTTGCCTGATTGCCAGATCCTTTTAAAGGCATTTTTTTACAACCTCTTCAGCCGAGGTTGTAAATAAGGGAAGAGGGCCCACAGAGCCGGTAGTAACAAATTTTACATTTTACATGTTCATTTCTGTTGCTAAAGGTAGAAGACATTGTACATTTCGACCGGAGACACACTCCTAAATCTATTCCTTCAAATTTCCGAATCTCTCTGTTATTAACAGAATAACAGAGTTGGAAGGGACCTCGGAGGTCTTCTAGTCCAACCCCCTGCTCAAGCAGGAGACCCTACACCATTCTGGCCAAGGGGCTGTCCAGTCTCTTCTTGAAAACCTCCAGTGACGGAGCACCCACAGCTTCTGGAGGCAAGCAGTTCCACTGGTTAATTGTTCTCACGGTCAGGAAATTTCTCCTTAGTTCTAAATCGGAGCTCTCTTTTAACGTTTGCTCCCCAAGCGCTGTAGAAGCCTTGTAGAAGACTCTTGATCCGTGGCACCTATCATAAGTAGAATGGCCTGAAGATCCAACGTAAGCGTTGAAGATTCTCCTGGCCTCCTAACAAAGCTTGGCGCAGAATAGTTAGAACTGCAGTGAGGCGGAAAGATTATGTCAGCTGCTCAGAACAGCAGAAAGGAAATAGAAGGGAGTAAATTGGTTGTAGCAGATAGAAATATATCAGTGGGTTTTAGACGCTGCGGAAGGAAGAAGTCCATCATTCCAGGTGGCGGGACTGGAAAATGTTTGTCTGGTCTACAGTGAGAATATAGCAAAGGGGAGGCTGATCATTATTACCACTAGTTGGCATTATCTCTTTCCCCTTACTGACAAAGAATTCTTCATTGGTTGTACCATTGTGAGAGATTGTGTATCTAGGGTCTGGGCAAATTCATAAGATTATTTACCAAAACGTTCTACCTGTAAATGAATACTTTAATTTCAACCCTAATAAACACAAGGGCCATCAATAGATTTAAACTCAGTGTAATTTGCTCTAATCTTAATTGTAGGAAATACGACTTAAATGTCTGGAACACTCTACCTGATCCTATTGTTAGTCTCTCTCTGACCCCCATACCTGTTGTGTTTCGTCCAATCTCACCTCAGCCGGGGTCTTCTTATCTGCTTCCGAACACGGAGGAATGTTCTAGTATGCCTCCCGGCCCCAGCCCTGGCTCCATGCCCAGACAGGCTGAAGAGGAAGAAATACCTCCAGCCCCCAGCTCTGGCTCCATGCCCAGGCAAATGGAGCAACTAGACCCCTCCCCCTCCCCCACAGCATGTGAGCCTGAGGGAGGTCAATTGTCAACAGCTGCCGACTGGAGTGACCCTCGCGTCAGAAGACTTGATAGGCGGAGGCAACAGAAGGAAGGGAGGGGCAGGCCTGGATAAGTGCTGAGTCATGGAGCCACACCCCATGGCCTATATAAAGGATCTGCTTTCTGGCATTCTCTGAGTCAGGCAAAGTCGAACATATCTTGCTGAAATCACTTTCTGGTCTCCTGCCTGCCCTGAGGACTTTGCTAGGACTTTGGCAGAGCTGCAGAGGCACACCTGATTCGGATTTCCCTGACCCGGCCGTCAGCGGAGGAGTGGGACACGACAATACCTTTTACCGTAAACTGTCTACCGTGGACCTTTCATGTTTCTTAAGAGGTCCCTATGGGGGTGTGCATAAGCGCAACAGCGTGCCTACCGTCCCTGTCCTACTGTCCCCAATTATATGTAATCATTCGATCTTTTTATGGCTATGTTTTGCCAATTTATATCGTCGTTTTTGGGGGGCCAAATTTTTTTCATGTGTCCATGTCTGTGTTTACTCTGTTACTTGTTTTTTTTTTATTTGTTGACAAACAAACAAACAAATAATAACCCAGGGGTGTCAAACTCGATTTAATGAGAGCTGCATCAGTGTTGTGTTTGATCTTGGAGGGCTGGGGGTGGGGGGCATGGGGCATGGTCATGGGTGTGGCCGGGGGGTGGGCACACGGTCATGGTAGGTGTGACATGGGACTTGTGTCGGGGGCACCTGTGATGGCCAAGTGCTAAGGCAGGATTTTCCCTGAGACCCTCCCTTACTCTCATTATAATCGTCCTTCCTTCCTTCCTTCCTTCCTTCCTTCCTTCCTTCCTTCCTTCCTCCCTCCCTCCCTCCCTCCCTTCTTTTTCCTCCCCTCTTCATTCCCCTTTCTTCTTCCTTGCCCTCTTCCCTTATTTTTCCTTCCTTGCTCTCTCCCCATCTTCTCTTCTTTTTCTTTTGTCTTTCCTCTTTCCCTTTCTCCTTCCCTTTTTCTGCAATTCTCCTTTTGTTCTGTTTTTAGTTTGTTTTGCTAGCCCTCTTCCCAGCTCCATTTTCACTAGCATATGGACCATGGGCCATCCAACCCTGCGGACCAGATCTAAGCATCCCGTGGGCCTTGAGTTTGACACCCCAAACCAAATGTTTTTTTTTTAACTTTTAAAAGCATTTTAAACAACCTCTCAGCATTTTAAACAACCTTTCAGCCGAAAGTGGATTTAATTCTAAATTCTGGATTTAGAAAATTTAGTTCTAAATTTTCTAAATCCAGAATTTCAAGTCTGGTGGCATAAGGTATCTTGTTGCGAGCGGAGGAGTGGAGGACTCTTCTTGTGAAATATTTCTGGACACGCTCAATTGTATTGATGTCCAATATGCAGTGTGGGTTCCAGACAGATGAGCTGTATTCGAGAATTGGTCTAGCAAATGTTTTGTATGCTCTGGTTAGTAGTGTAATCTTACTGGAGAAAAAGCTACTGCAAGATTAGGTTTACAACCCTTAATGCCTTTTTGGCGATGTTGTTACAGTGGGCTTTGGCATGTAGATCATTTGATATGAGTACTCCAAGGTCCTTGACAGAGGGAGGGTCATCTACAAGGTTATGTCTACTTAGCTTGTATTTTGTGTTCTGATTCTTTTTGCCAATGTGTAAGACGGAGCATTTGTTGGTTGAGATTTGGAGTTGTCAATTTTTTGATCATTCCGACACAAAGTCAAGGTCTTTTTGAAGGGTAGCAGCATTGAAGGCAACTGTTGTTTAATTTACAACTCAGCTTCGCAAAGGAAAATTCAAGAGCAAAACCAAGAAAACAAATAATGAAATGAAATTTAAAGGGCAGCTTTAGAACGGAGGGTCAGTTGTAGCGTAAGATAATAAACCTGAATTGTATTAAAGCCAGAATTCCTAATCGATCTGAATAGGCGATAGCTGGCTTTATAGCGGTATCAAGTTGGGAGAAAAAAGAAGGATTAACCCAAAATCAAACAGAATTGATCCATGTAAAAATGAACTCTCTTGTTTGGTTCCTGGCTGGCCTGGTTAAAATCGCGGATTATATGTTGGATAAGCAATATTGCAGCAGCTCAATTAAACGGAGTTCAAAGGCTTTAATTAATTCCTGCAATCTCCCAGCAGGATAGAGAAGCGAGCAGTTTCGCCCAGGGAAACCCTGCGTTATTATCTCACCAGTGCACAGAACTGTTAAAAAAAGAATCAATTTTTTTCCCCTCCCCTAGCTGGTATTATTTGTCAAGGAGGAAAATCCTCAAACTTGGAATCCAAGGCGTTTTAAATCAGAATTTGACCCAGTTTAGGAACTGGGTCCAATTTCTTCCCTCTCTCCCGTTGCTGGGGAAGATGGGAAAGGTGATCTAAGCACATCTGGTAGAGGAGATTGGAATCCGTGTAGTGATCACCTGCGGATTATCGAGAGATCCGGCGGCTTTTCCTACCTTCTCTCCAAGGTCCCATTTATAGCAGTTGTCTGCAATAGTGGCTCCTTGAAGTTTATGGCCGTATTGGCAGGAGACGCTTACTCTTGGCACACAAGGAAGAAGGGGTTCAGGTTGAAGAAGGCTGGAACCATTGTGATAAGAAGGGATTTGATACAGGTGGCGAAACTTGTGGTCTTCCAGATGTTGCTGAACTATAATTCTCCTCACCCACTGGGAGCAGGGGGTCAGGATATTAGAGCCTTCAGCAAAGTTTGGAGAGTCAATGGTTTTCCCACTCCGAGCCATCAAGAAGCAACTATCATGTTTCTTTCTTTCTTTCTTTCTTTCTTTCTTTCTTTCTTTCTTTCTTTCTTTCTTTCTTTCTTTCTTTCTTTTTCTTTCTTTCCTTCCTTCCTCCTCCTTCTTCCCTTCCTTCCTTCTTCCTTCTCTCTTCCTCCCTCCAAATCTTTCCTCCCTCACCCACTTGGTCTCTATGAATCCTTTCCTCCCTCCCTATGATTCCTTCCTTCCTTCCTTCCTTCCTTCCTTCCTTCCTTCCTTCCTTCCTTCTTCCTTCTCCCTCCAAATCATTCCTCCCTCCCTCCCTCCCTATGAATCAATCCTTCCTTCTTTCTTTCCTTCCTTCCTTCCTTCCTTCCTTCCTTCCTTCCTTCCTTCCTTCCTTCCTTCTCTTCCTTCGTCCCACAATGCTCTTTCCTCAGATTACAAAATTCTGCATCCCATTTACCTTTACATCAAACAATTCCTTGTATACAACTTGGAGTGATTTTAAGGTTCACCCCTTTTCTTCCCCTGCAGTCCATTCAAACCTGAGCTTTGAAAACCCACCATCAATATTCCCCTCCTCCTTTCGGCTCCCCTTTATTTATTTATTTATTTATTATTTATTCATTATATTTATATTGCTGCCTGTTCGCCCAGCTTTTGCTGCTGGGTTTCTTCAAAAATACCCAAAGGAGTTGCTGATTCACTCAAAACCATTATGCTTTTGAGCTTGGCACTCGCTCCTTGGTTTCTCATCTCAGCGAGCCGGGTTTTTAAATCCCTGTCTTTGGATTTCTAAAGATGATTTAGGGAGGAATTCAGCCTTACCCAAATGTTCTCCCTGGCCTCAACCGAAAATCAAGAACTTCCTGATAAGTTGACGATCTCTAATACTGACTTATTTCAGAGTAAAAGCCTATTGTTGTTTCTGAGGACTCTGCCATGATAGGATGTTGGCTTTCTGAACCATTTGGAATGGTTGATGGCTGGTGGTTGCTACTAGCGGACCAGGGTTAGCTTGAGTCAGATGGAGATACAGGGAAAACCACTATGATAATCCACAAGGAAACGGGAAAAATATGAGTTTTGGAGGGTCTCATTCTAAGGGACCAAGGGAGTGATGGGAGAAGTTTCTATTTTTTTTTAATTTGAATTTATATTCCGACCTTCTCCGAAGACTCAGGGCGGCTTACACAGTGTTAAGCAATAGCCTTCATCCATTTGTATATTATATACAAAGTCAACTTTTTATTGCCCCCAACAATCTGGGTCCTCATTTTACCTATCTTATAAAGGATGAAAGGCTGAGTCAACCTTGGGCCTGGTGGGACTTGAACCTGCAGTAATTGCAAGCAGCTGTGTTAATAACAGTCAGACTTAGTCTGCTGAGCCACCAGAGGCCCATGTATTTGATACATGCAGAGCTAATGAGAGAACTAGTTTGGTTTAGTGGTTAAGGCACCAGGCTAGAAAGTGGGAAACGGTGAGTTCTAGTTCCATTTTAGGCATGAAAACCAGCTGGGTGACTTTGGGCCAATCACCAGGAGACGGGGAGTTCTAGTCCTGCCTTAAGCACGAAAGCCAGCTGGGTGACTTTAAGCCAATCACCAGGAGATAGTGAGTTCTAGTCCCACTTTAGGCATGAAAGCCAGCTGGGTGACTTTGGGCCAATTACCAAGGGCACATTGCCTTTTGAAAAAGCACTTTTGGGTACCATGTTGTTGGTGCATAACTCCTGATTTTTCCCCTCCCTTCTTTTTCTCTTTCTCATCCCTTCTTCGTCATCCATGACCTCCTTTGCCTTCGCTGCTCTTTCTTCCAGTTTATTTTTCCTGCCCGGTTCAGTTTCTGGCTTGTGATCCTGGAATCTGACGGGAGGCCAAAGAGAGAGAGAGAGAGAGGCTGGTGGGAAACATTGATTAGACTCATTGCTGTGCTGAAGTTGTTTTGTTTGTTTGCGTCTGATTTTTTTTGGAAAATCTTTAACCACAGTGCTTGGAGAAAGCCCCTGGCAATCACCCAACATTTGCTATCTCTCCAGATAACAAATCAGTTTTGAATCTGGGATTTTCACACTATCAACAATGTGGGCTGTTTTGCCCCAGGCGGGATAATTTTCACAAACAAATTTATTACCGTAGCATATTTGCAATGTCTTTCCCCTCCCCCGGTATTATAAAATACAGACAGTCCTCAATGTACGAGCGCAGTTGAACCCAGAATTTCTGTTTGCTGAGCGAGAAATTTGTTAATTTGAGTTTCGTCCCCTTTTGATGAGTTTCCTTGCCACGTCGGTTAAGGGAATCGCTGGGGCTGTTAAATAGAATAGAATTTTATTGGCCAAGTGTGATTGGACACACAAGGAATTTGTCTTGGTGCATATGCTCTCAGTGTACATAAAAGAAAAGATACGTTCATCAAGGTACAACATTTACAACACAATTGATGGTCAATATATCAATATAAATCGTAAGGATTGCCAGCAACAAGTTATAGTCATACAGTCATAAGTGGAAAGAGATTGGTGATGGGAACTATGAAACGATTAATAGTAGTGCAGATTCAGTAAATAGTTTGACAGTGTTGAGGGAATTATTTGTTTAGCAGAGTGATGGCCTTCGGGAAAAAACTGTTCTTGTGTCTAGTTGTTCTGGTGTGCAGTGCTCTATAGCGTCGTTTTGAGGGTAGGAGTTGAAACAGTTTATGTCCAGGATGCGAGGGGTCTGTAAATATTTTCACGGCCCTCTTCTTGATTCGTGCAGTATACAGGTCCTCAATGGAAGGCAGATTGGTAGCAATTATTTTTTCTGCAGTTCTAATTATCCTCTGAAGTCTGTGTCTTTCTTGTTGGGTTGCAGAACCGAACCAGACAGTTATAGAGGTGCAAATGACAGACTCAATAATTCCTCTGTAGAATTATTAGAATGAGTAGAATTATTAGAATGAGTAACACGGTTGTTAAATGAATCTGGTTCCTTCGTTGACTTTGGTTTGTCAGAAGGCCGCGAAAATTGGTCCCGTGCAGGGTTGAAATCTACTTAACTTCCCTACCGGTTCGGAAGTGCGCGCTCGGCGTGCTTGCGTCACATGCGATTTTGGACCCTCTGCGCATGCGCAAAGCCTTCTGCGCATGTGCAGAGGGTCAAAAACAGGTTACTTCCTGGTTAAAGCCAGGAAGTAACAACGTCCGAGTGGGTGGGCGGAGCTCTTTGCCGCTGCTACCAGTTCACCGAACCACACACCGCCGCCGCTACTGATTCGCCCAAACTGGTAGCATTTCACCTCTGGTCACGTGACCGCAGGACATTGCAAGCGTCCCTAAATGTGAATCCGTCGTCAAGCATTCCAAATGTAAATCACATGAGCGTGATTGCGTTGCCTCCAGAGTTCTTTTCTTGGACCTTTTCTACCCTCCCCCCCAAAAAAGTTCTGGGAAGATCATAAGTATGAAAAACGGTCGTTCGTCACTTTTTTCAGTGCCGTTCCAAATTCAAACGGTCAGTAAATGAACGGTCGTATATCGAGGGCTACCTATAATGCAAGCGCCCACCAAAGCAAATAAAAAGCAAATAAATGGGGGCTATTTAGAATAGAATAGAATAGAATAGAATAGAATAGAATAGAATAGAATAGAATAGAATAGAATAGAATAGAATAGAATAGAGAATGTGGAATGGAATGGAATGGAATGGAATAGAATAGAATAGAATAGAATAGAATAGAATAGAATAGAATAGAATAGAATAGAATAGAATAGAATAGAATAACAGAGTTGGAAGGGACCTTGGAGGTCTTCTAGTCCAACCCCCTGCTCACGTAGGTGTTGTGTCTCGTCCGATCTCACCTCAGCCGGGGCCTTCTTATCTGCTTCCGAACACGGAGGAATGTCCTAGTATGCCTCCCGGCCCCAGCCCTGGCTCCATGCCCAGACAGGCTGAAGAGGAGGAAGTATCTCCAGCCCCCAGCTCTGGCTCCATGCCCAGGCAAACGGAGCAACTAGACCCCTCCCCCTCCCCCACAGCATGTGAGCCTGAGGAAGGTCAATTGCCAACAGCTGCCGACTGGAGTGACCCTCGCGTCAGAAGACTTGATAGGCGGCGTCAACAGAAGGAAGGGAGGGGCAGGCCTGGATAAGTGCTGAGTCATGGAGCCACACCCCATGGCCTATATAAAGGATCTGCTTTCTGGCAGTCTCTGAGTCAGGCAAAGTCTAAACATATCTTGCTGAAGTCACTTTCTGGTCTCCTGCCTGCCTTGAGGACTTTGCTAGGACTTTGGCAGAGCTGCAGAGGCACGCCTGATTCGGATTTCCCTGACCTGGCCGTCAGCGGAGGAGTGGGACACGACAGTAGGAGATCTATACTAGGGATTCGAACCGCCGAACTGTTGAACTTTCTGATCGACGAACTCAGCATCTTAGCCACTGAGCCACCTAGTCAGGGTTAGTTTTTTGTAAGAAGAGATTGGACAACCGTTTGTTTGAAATAGGTTTTCTCCATGAGCAGGGGGCTGGACTAGAAGACCTCCAAGGTCCCTTCCAACTCTATTATTCTGTGATTCTTACGAGCTGAGCATTAATCAGGGAGAAAGATGAGCTGCCTGCATTCCGGCTTCTTCAGAAGTCTAATCTTTTATGGTCATTGTGTTGGATTCTACTGAATCATCTCATTCTAAACGTATCTTTTTTTTTTAATATCCTAAGAGCCATTGATTCTCCACTTCAGGGCAAAGGACACCAATAGATTATCCTAAATCATCCTAATCCTAATTTATCCTAAATTAGATGGCTCCTAGAATGCTGGCCTTCAGAAGCTGTGGGTGCTTCATCATTGAGGACTTTTAAGAAGAGATTGAGCGGGCACATGTCTGAAATATTAGACTAATAATTAGAATTATTAGAGGTTGGACTAGAACAGGGGTCTCCAACCTTGGTCCCTTTAAGACTTGTGGACTTTAACTCCCAGAGTTCCTCAGCCAGCTTTGGGAGTTGAAGTCCATAAGTCTTAAAGCAGCGGTTCTCAACCTGTGGGTCGGGACCCCGTTGGGGGTCGAATGACGATTTGCCAGGGGTCGCCTAAGACCATCGGAAATATGGGAAGTATACTTGTGAGTCGAAGAATCGCGCTCCAATGGTTGACTCCACAAGCCAGCTGCAGGCTCTTCAAATCGCTAGCCGAATTCGGCTTCAGGAGCGATGAATTAAAAAAGAGAGAAATCTTTGCTCTGATGTCTCCCTCTCAAGCCAGCTGCAACCACTCCCAATCGCTAGCCTAATCTGGCTTCAGGCGCGATAAACTTAATAGGGGAGGAGTTTCCGCTTTAATGCCTCCGTCCTCAAGGCAATCGCAAGCAGTTCAGATCGCTAGCCAATACGGCTTCAGGCGTGATAAATTCAAAATGAAAATAATTTTATGGTTGGGGTCGCCACATTGTGGGGAATTGTATTAAAGCGGTCGCCACATTGTGGGGAATTGTATTAAAGGGGTTGCAGCACTATAAAGGTTGAGAACCACTGTCTTAAAGGGACCAAGGTTAGAGACCCCTGGACTAGAAGACCGCCAAGGTCCCTTCCAACTGCTGGGGGCCTCCTTCCGCTGCACCAAAGAGAGTATTTTAACTTACTGCACCTGTGTATGGTTTGCCAATTGCACAGTGGCAGATAGGACAGCTCTCCAGAGGGTCAATGTCACTGCCCAGAGGATCATTGATTGCCCTCTTTCCCTCTTTGGAAGAGCTTTATAGCTCCTGCTGCCTTAAGAAAGTTCAAAACATCCTTAAACATCCATCTCATCCTGGATCTCATCCTTTTTTTTTTTTGAACTATTACCATCTGGCAGACAGTACAGGACACTAAAAACAAGGACAAATAGGCTGAAAAACAGCTTCTATCCCAGGGCAATAACCATATTGAATTCTACGGAATAGTGCAATATCAGGTTTTCAGTTTCAATTATATAGAATGTAAAGGATACCTGTCTGTGTTTTTATTTTTATAGTTCAAATGTACACTGAAGACGGCATTTAATTTCCTTGTACCATGCGCCATGACAATAAAGTAAACTAAACTCTGTTATTCTATTAATAACAGAGAGATTCAGAAATTTGAAGGGAAAGGTTTAGGAGTATATCTCCAATCGAAATGTATAATGTCTTCTACATTTGGCGACAGAAATGAACAAGCACATCCAATACCTCTACAATTACTTCTTATTTCCAAATTGGATAATAATTGGTTTTTTCTCACCGTGGCCTGCCATATAATCCCAGGGTAGCTTTTTATCTTCTCCCTACTTAAATTTTTCTTGACGTATTCATACACTCCACATTAATAATTTTTTACTGGAGATAAGCTTGTGCCTGGGTTTTATTCCCAAATGCTAACAAGAGGAATGGCTGTGCTTTCCTTCATCTCGCAGCCTGAAGGAGCTACAAATTCTGCAGCCTTGGCAAGGAGATCAAACAGAGCGCCAAACATTTGATGGATGAAAAAGAGTCGCTTGCTGTTAAGACGAGGAATCAAAAAAAATAAAAACCCAACAAAACAACGTGTTTGTCAGTGAGATTAAGGCCGACCTCAAAGGCCCCGGGAATATGAAGTGACTGCTTTGGTGTTTTGAGAAAGTGTTAAACAGGGTGGAGGATCGACTCATCCACTTGGGTTGTGAAGGTTGAACCCTGGAAGATCGCTGATCATCATCCTCTTTTAATAATTCTGTGTGGGGTGGACAACTGAGTCTGGGCAACTGAATGGAGCTGTTGAGTGTTTACTGGCCAGATGCCCTTCCCTGTCGCCAATGCGGAGTTTTGTTCAGCAGATATATATCTCAATGTGCCCAGAGAGAGAAATATCTGCTTCTACCTAGGATCGAACTCGCAGCCTCCTGATTGTGAGGCGAGAGCTCCACCTCTAGGCTGCCGCACCACTCACCCTGGGAGATTGCTGATAACCATAGAAAATTGAACTGTCCGTACAGAATAAAAAAAAAAAAGGAAAATGAATGCTTCTAGCACTGACAGCCCCTCAAGTACTGGAAGAAGGCTATCATATCACCCTAATCCTTTTCTTTGCTAGAGTGTACATACCTAGATTAGATTAGATTAGACTAGATTAGATTAGATTAACAGAGTTGAAAGGGATCTTGTAGGTCATCTAGTCCAACCCCCCGCCCGAGCAGGAGACCCTACACCATTTCTGACAAATGGCAGTCTTCTTGAAAGCTTCCAGTGATGAAGCTCCCACAACTTCTGTTCCATGGGTTGATTGTTCTCACTGTCAGAAACTTTCCCCTTATTTCCAGGTTGAATCTCTCCTTCATCAGTTTCCATCCTTTATTCCCCGTCTGGCCTTCAGGTGGCTTGGAAAATAGCTTGACCCCCTTCCTCCTCTCTGTGGCAGCCCCTCAAATATTGGCTATCCTGTCTCCCCTGGTTTTTCTCTTCACTAGACTAGCCAGGCCCAGTTCCTGCAACCGTTCTTCGTATGTTTTAGTCTCCAATCCCCTGTTTGCTCTTCTCTGTAACATAGTTCCCTTATTTGTTCATCGTAGGGTTTAAAATAATCAATGATGATATGTTACGATCAAGTGTCAGACCAGACTCTGGTTCTTCAGACAAGGCCTCTGTGGCTCAGACTGCTAAGACAGTCTGTTATTAACAGCAGCTGCTTGCAATTACTGCAGGTTCTAGTCCCACCAGGCCCAAGGTTGACTCAGCCTTCCATCCTTTATAAGGTAGATAAAATGAGGACCCAGATTGTTGGGGGGCAATAAGTTGACTTTGTATATAAATATACAAATAGGATGAAGACTATTGCTAACATAGTGTAAGCCGCCCTGAGTCTTTGGAGAAGGGTGGGATATAAATGCGAATAATAAAAAAAAAAAGGCTGGTTCACACAACATAACGCTTTCTTACCACAAGCTGAATCATCATTGCCCAACCTCCTTCGGCCTATTTTAGTTGGTTGGGCGCAACCCAACTGTGGAAATTCCAGAAGGTTCCTGGAGGAAGGAGAATGCCTCTGTTTTCGAACACATTTCTGCATCTGAATAGCGGCTGACTCAGAAAGGACAGCTGAGGTTCATCCATTTTTAATCCGGCATGCCATTCCCCAGCTGAGTCCAGACATCCCGAGAACTCCTGAATTGGGTTGGTCTCCTGCATTAGTTGAAACTATCTAGAAGGGGGAATAAAAATATATATATTTTTATCGGGTGGCTAAAAAAGAGTGGGTGGCTAGAATTTTAGGAGGGCTTAATAACAGTAACGGAGTTTGGAGGGACCTTGGAGGTCATCTAGTCCCACCCAGTGGGTGCACTGGAGATTGTCAAGACTGGACAATCATTTCTCTGAGATGGTATAGGGTCTCCTGCCTTGAGCAGGGGGTTGGACTAGAAGACCTCCAAGGTCCCTTCCAGCTCCATGAGTCTAAGAACTTTCCCCCTCCTGTCAATTCTATGTCAAAGGAACACACTGTATAAATATTTTTTTTTAAATTGCTGTCCATAGTGCTGAATATCTTTTCTTTTTTATTCCTTTGAATTTTTCTCCAGCACTGAGTCATGATGCTCTGGGCCTTTTCTGATTCATGGCTTAATGTTTCAACCGCAATCCGGTAGTGTATAGTTGGATTCATGCATCGTATTTCCCAACTATGCTAAACATCTAAAAGAAAACAGGCTAAGCTTATTTAGAATCAGCTTTGGTTAGTATTTTGGTATGCTCTGAATCTTTTCTTTTTTTATTATTATTATTCTATAGCTGTCAGGTCCTAAACCAAGAATGACACATGAGCCTTCCAAGCTGAGTTCTTTATTATTATTATTATTATTTATTATTATTATTTATTAAATTTGTATACCGCCCTTCTCCCGAAGGACTCAGGGCGGTTCACAGCCAATAAAATACGAGAATACATATAGCACAGGTTAAAAATGGTATAAAAAACTAATTCAATATATGGCCTAAAATTTAAATACAGTTAAAAACCCCGTTTTAAAAACCCCCAATTAAAACCCCATTTTAAAACTACATTTAAGCTAGCCCTGCACGCTGAAACAAACGCGTCTTCAGCTCGCGGCGAAAGGTCCAGAGGTCGGGGAGTTGGGGAGTTGACAAAGCCCCGGAGGTAGCTCATTCCAGAGGGCAGGGGCCCCCACACACCCGTAGACAAAAGGGAATGGGATAGGTAGGAATGGGTTTCCTGCTTGAGCAGGGGGTTGGACTAGAAGACCTCCAAGGTCCCTTCCAACCCTATGATTCTATGTTCTATTCTGCAGGAGTCTCTCCAGATTGGCAGCCTCACCTGAGAAAGATTAGATAAGTCTCAAAGGCACTTGGGGTGAAGTGGAGATGAGTCAGACTTAGCCTATTCGTGTTCACGTAAGGAATCTGAGCTACTTCCCTACTTGACTCCTGCTTCCAACTCTCCAGCAAATGCCCACCAATGGAAAAAAAAAACCGCTTCTTACTACCCCGAGGGCAAGAAATGCCAGCCAGCAAGAAGGGGAATGCTTTATGAGAAAGCCCCTTTCAACTCCAGCCTTTTAGCATCGTTTTAAAGAATTCATAAGCCGCAAGGCTCTGATGAATATTTCATCGCCGGGGAGAGAGAGAGCCGAGTGGTTTGCTTTGGTGCGCCGTTGGCGCGCGTGGGTTAAATGACCACCTGCCAGCCATTGGAAGACGGTGCCGGGTGAAGCTCCTTCCAATCAGACTTTGCAGGAAAGAAAGAAGGGAGAAAGAGAGAGAGAGAGAGAGAGAAACAGAGAGAGAGAGAGAGAAACAGGGACAAAGAGAGAGAGACACACAGAGAGAGAGAAACAGAGAGACAGAGAGAGACACACAGAGAAACAGAGAGAGAGACACGGAGAGAGAAACAGAGAGAGACAGAGAGAAACAGAGAGAGACAGAGAAAAACAGAGAGACACAGAGAAACAGAGAGAGACAGAGAGAAACAGAGAAACAGAGAGACAGAGAGACAGAGAGAGAGACAGAGAGAAACAGAGAAACAGAGAGAGAGAAACAGAGAGAAACAGAGAGAGAGAGACAGAGAGACCAGGAACGTTGCCCATTCCTCTCCTTGATCATGTGCGTGAATCCTTGGAGCCCCCAGAAGCGTTTTGTGCCTCTCTGTCCCTCTGCTGCACGGATAGCGATGCAGATCTGCCTTCTCCACTAGCATGGAGCCATGCCTCTACAAGAGGGGGGTTGTTCCACTGCGCAGCTGTGTTGGGGTGTGTATAGATGTCTGGAGGTGTGTGTGTTGTGTGTGCGTGCGTTGGAGAGACGGGGGGGATGGTCCATGCCTCCATTGCTGAACTCCACAGCCCAGGATTGCGATGAGCGGAAGGCCACCCGGGGAGGAAAGTAAACAGAGGACCCTCCTCCCTCGTTCCACGGTGAACCTCGCCGCTAGACAAGATGGCCCGGTCGAAGCTGAAGAAATCGCCTTCCGACAGCAATGCGCATCACAAGAGCATCCCTCCGCTGGCCACAAGCGAAGATGTGCCGGGCATCAGCCCCCTGTTGCCTGTCCGGCGGCTGGGATCCGTGGGGAGCGAGATGGGACACAGGTACCGCAGCCCCGCGAACGCCTCTCTGGCATGCCAAGGTTTTCCGCCCCCCACCCCACCAGCCCTCCCCGCCCCCCCCCCCGCCCCGTCCGAGCGAATTGAGCAGCATTAAGCAAGGAGCAAATCAAAAAAAAAAAAAGGGGGGGGGGTTGAAAGTAGATGAAAGATTGGGGAAATAGGAGGTCCCTTGTTGGGATAAACCACCCCTGGATTGCTTGCACTGGGTTTTTCCTCTTCCTCCCTCCCTCTCTCTGAATCCTTCCTTCCTTTGTTCCTTCCTTCTTCCCTTCCTCTTTCTTTCATTCTTTCTTTCTTCCTTTCTCCTTTCCTCTCTTCCTCCCTCTGAATCCTTCCTTCCTTCTTCTCTCTCTTTGAATCCTTCCTTCCTTCCTTCATCCCTCTTCCTTCCTTCCTTCCCTCCTTCCTTCCTCTCTTCCTTCCTCCCTCTCCCTCTGAATCCTTCCTTCCTTCTTCTCTCCCTCTTTCTTTCTTTCTTTCTTTTTCTTTCTTCCTCTTTTTTCTTCCTCCCTCCCTCCCTCTGAATCCTTCCTTCTTCTTCTCTCCCTCTGAATCCTTCCTTCCTTCATCCCTTCCTTCCTTCCTTCCTTCCTTCCCTCCTTCCTTCCTCTCTTCCTTCCTCCTCCCTCTGAATCCTTCCTTCCTTCTTCCTCTTTCTTTCTTTCTTTCTTTCTTTCTTCCTCTCTTTCTTTCTTCCTCCTCCCTCTGAATCCTTTCTTCCTTCTTCTCTCCTCTGAATCCTCCCTCCTCCTCCTCCCTCTGAATCCTTTCTTCCTTCTTCTTCTCTCCCTCTTTCTTTCTTCCTCCCTCTGAATCCTTCCTTCCTTCTTCTCTCTCTTTGAATCCTTCCTTCCTTCCTTCATCCTCTTCCTTCCTTCCTTCCTCCTTCCTTCCTCTCTTCCTTCCTCCTCCCTCTGAATCCTTCCTTCCTTCTTCTCTCCCTCTTTCTTTCTTTCTTTCTTTCTTTCTTTTTCTTTCTTCCTCTTTTTTTCTTCCTCCCTCCCTCCCTCTGAATCCTTCCTTCTTCTTCTCTCCCTCTGAATCCTTCCTTCCTTCATCCCTTCCTCTTCCTTCCTTCCTTCCCTCCTTCCTTCCTCTCTTCCTTCCTCCCCCTCCCTCTGAATCCTTCCTTCCTTCTTCCCTCTTTCTTTCTTTCTTTCTTTTTCTTTCTTCCTCTCTTTCTTTCTTCCTCCCTCCCTCCCTCTGAATCCTTTCTTCCTTCTTCTCTCCTCTGAATCCTCCCTCCTCCTCCTCCTCCCTTTTCATTTGGGAGCTGTAAATTTAGGGTGCCAACCTCAACACCCCACCTCAACACCATCCAACAGAGGAATGCTTGTGAACAGGAATGGGGACTTCAGCCTTTCCCCCTGCCCAAGCTGCATATACAGATTAATATAGTTTAATATATAATATAATAATGTAATATATTAATATAAAGAGGATGGTAGAGGACAGGAAGGCCTGGAGGAACGTTGTCCATGGGGTCAAAGATGGGAAACCATGCCTCACTGTTTCTTCTCCTGATCTTTCGGCTGGTGCTTTGATGCAGCATCTTTGCCAATGGAGGGGGGGAGGGAGGTTTAAGCAACCTTAAGAAGCATCTGCCTTTAAACAAACCCTTCCTGGGATCCAGGATTTCCAGCCCTCGGCTTGGGCGGTGCAAAAGGAGGGAGGAGGAGAGGGAAGCACTAGAGACCCACTGCAGTTGGAGTACACACACACACACACACACACACACACACACACACACACACACACACACACAATCATACAGGGACAAAAGAGGGAGGAACGCCAGGCCCTTTTCTTCGAAAGAAGTGGCATGTGTATGTGGGGTGTTTTATTTTGGTCGGGTTTTCAAAGAACGCAGCAGCAGCAGCAGCGTGCTCTCGAGGTGCAGAGAAAAGCAAAGGAGTTGGTGCTTCGCCCCTTCTTTCCCCCCCCCCTCTTCCTCTGCTCTTGGTCATTCCTGCCTCCTCCTGACCCACTCCAGCCTGCTCAGTCTTCCCCACCCACACCAATAATTCCCTTCCCTTCTTCATCAAACACCGTAAGGCCCTGTCTTTGCTGGCCCATCACACTGATGTGCCCTGTGCTCATTTTTTCCCCCCCAGTTGCATTGATGTCAAAAGATGCAGGGTGAACAGGGAACAGTTACTTAACCCAGCAGGGTTTGCTTTCTTCTTCTTCTTCTTCTTCTTCTTCTTCTTCTTCTTCTTCTTCTTCTTCTTCTTCTTCTTCTTCTTCTTCTTCTTCTTCTTCTTTCTTCCTCTTCCTCTTCCTCCTCCTTCTCCTTCTCCTTCTCCTTCTCCTTCCCTCCTTCCTTCCTCTCTTCCTTCCTCCCCCTCCCTCTGAATCCTTCCTTCCTTCTTCCCTCTTTCTTTCTTTCTTTCTTTTTCTTTCTTCCTCTCTTTCTTTCTTCCTCCCTCCCTCCCTCTGAATCCTTTCTTCCTTCTTCTCTCCCTCTGAATCCTCCCTCCCTCCCTCCCTCCCTTTTTCATTTGGGAGCTGTAAATTTAGGGTGCCAACCTCAACACCCCACCTCAACACCATCCAACAGAGGAATGCTTGTGAACAGGAATGGGGACTTCAGCCTTTCCCCCTGCCCAAGCTGCATATACAGATTAATATAGTTTAATATATAATATAATAATGTAATATATTAATATAAAGAGGATGGTAGAGGACAGGAAGGCCTGGAGGAACGTTGTCCATGGGGTCAAAGATGGGAAACCATGCCTCACTGTTTCTTCTCCTGATCTTTCGGCTGGTGCTTTGATGCAGCATCTTTGCCAATGGAGGGGGGGAGGGAGGTTTAAGCAACCTTAAGAAGCATCTGCCTTTAAACAAACCCTTCCTGGGATCCAGGATTTCCAGCCCTCGGCTTGGGCGGTGCAAAAGGAGGGAGGAGGAGAGGGAAGCACTAGAGACCCACTGCAGTTGGAGTACACACACACACACACACACACACACACACACACACACACACACACACACAATCATACAGGGACAAAAGAGGGAGGAACGCCAGGCCCTTTTCTTCGAAAGAAGTGGCATGTGTATGTGGGGTGTTTTATTTTGGTCGGGTTTTCAAAGAACGCAGCAGCAGCAGCAGCGTGCTCTCGAGGTGCAGAGAAAAGCAAAGGAGTTGGTGCTTCGCCCCTTCTTTCCCCCCCCCCTCTTCCTCTGCTCTTGGTCATTCCTGCCTCCTCCTGACCCACTCCAGCCTGCTCAGTCTTCCCCACCCACACCAATAATTCCCTTCCTTCTTCATCAAACACCGTAAGGCCCTGTCTTTGCTGGCCCATCACACTGATGTGCCCTGTGCTCATTTTTTCCCCCCCAGTTGCATTGATGTCAAAAGATGCAGGGTGAACAGGGAACAGTTACTTAACCCAGCAGGGTTTGCTTTCTTCTTCTTCTTCTTCTTCTTCTTCTTCTTCTTCTTCTTCTTCTTCTTCTTCTTCTTCTTCTTCTTCTTCTTCTTCTTCTTCTTCTTCTTCTTCTCCTTCTCCTTCTCCTTCTCCTTCTCCTTCTCCTTCCTCTCCTTCCTCTTCCTCTTCCTCCTTCTCCTTCTTCCTCTTCCTCTTCTCCTCCTTCTCCTTCTCCCTCTCCCTCTCCTTCTCCTCCTCCTCCTCCTCCTCCTTCTTTTGAAAGGGGGAGGAATAAACCCTTTTGGAGCAAGTGGGGGGAGCTCCTTTCCTCCATGAATGCTTGGGGGAGGGGAGGTACGGGCTGTGCTGCTAACAAGAAGGCGCAAGAAGCATTCTAGGCCTTTAGTGATCTTGGCCTTTGGTGTCAGTAGAGACTTCGTAGCCCTTCCCCTGTGAATCCTCCTTTTGTGGAACAAAGAGTGCATAAAATGAAAGAGACAGTACTTTCTCTGTTTCTTTTTCCTAGGAGGCAGGTGCCAAAAATAAGTTGGGGTGGAAGGTTGCTTTGAAGAATAGAATTGGAAAGGACCTTGGAGGTCTTCTAGTCCAGGGGTCTCCAACCTTGGCAACTTTAAGACTTGTGGACTTTAACTCCCAGAATTCCTTAGCCAGCAAAGCTTTCATATCAGCAAAGCTTTGCTGGCTGAGGAATTCTGGGAGTTGAAGTCCACAAGTCTTTAAAGTTGCCAAGCAGGAGACCCTCTACCATTCCAGACAAAAATGGTTGTCCAATCGCTTCTTAAAAACCTCCATGGATGGAGCAACCCATGTCTTCTGAAGGCAAACTGTTCCACCCGATTGATTGTTCTCCCCGCCGGGAAAGTCCTCTTTAATTCTAGGTTGGCCTTCATTAGTTTCCATCTGCTGTTTCTTGTCTTGCCTTCTGGTGCTTTGGAAGATAAGTTCACCCCCTCTTCTTTGCGACAGGCCCTCAAATACTGGAACGTTGCTATCATGTCACTCCCTAGTCCGTCATAGCCCCTTGGACTTTGTTCTAAGCATGTCTGAATGGTGTGTTGGAGGAGCTAGGCTTCCGTTGACTCCCATCTATCTGTCTTAGACCCTGTAGCTCCAGTGCTCGCTCTCTTTCGCTCACCAGTAGCAATTTCTCCATGCGGTACCACGATAGGCTGATACCACGTCTTGTCTTTGACTGTCTTGGTGTAGCCTCTGCTTCCTGTTCACTACAGTGATTCATGACCCAGTAAGGAGTTACTTGCATAACAAGCATCATATTAAGACGGCACTGACTGCTTGAATTCTCATCCAGTGTGATGACTACAAGGGTGATGGTTACGTTGACGTCTGTCAACCGAAATAACCCCATAAAAGAGAGTATTTGTAGCTCAGAGTTGAACTGTGGTGCTCTCTGAGCTTGCTGGTTTTCTTGCAGACCTTTCAGGACCCAACTAGGAAACATCATCAGTGCTAAAAGAGAGTGAGGTTTCTGGAGAGGAGGAGGAGGACTGTGAGGTCCTTGGTGCTCTCTGAGCTTGGTGGTTTTCCTGCAGACCTTTCATGACCCAACTAGGGAACATCATCAGTGCTAAAAGCGAGTGAGGTTTCTGGAGAGGAGGAGGAGGACTGTGAGGTCCTTGGTGCTCTCTGAGCTTGGTGCTTTTCTTGCAGATGTTTCATGACCCAACTGTGGGACATCAACGCACCCCAATTTCTGTGTAACGTACTTCTTATGAGCATGGACCCTAATCCTCTTCCTCCATGAGTAATTCAAAGTCTAGGATCCGCTGTTGAAAGGCCAAGCAGTGGAAAGCAACATGTGTCTTTCCAGATGTTGAAGGGTTGGTTCTTCTCACCTTCTCTTTCTGTTTGCCACTGAGGGTTTTGAATTCCTTGTTTTCAATTCCTTGACAAAAATTTCCCAGTCCTGGAGTAAACGATCCGGCTGGCCATATACAAGACAAGCAGGACTTCACCTCAGTTAACCACTTTTGAGTTGAAAGTATTCTGGGAATCTTATCCATGAGTCTGCATGGTTGGTTGAAGGTTCAGTCTGTTGCACAAACCCAGAGCATTGGACTAAAAAGAGTAAAATCTCCCCGCCAAGTTGAATTTTATTCCTCTCTTCTTGATAGCAGTAAGAAGTAGCTTGCTATCAACTCCTTGCAAATGTAGCCTATAACCCTGAAATTTCCTGGTATCTCATAAAAACAAGGACCTCTCAGTCCTGCTTAGCTTTTTGGGATCAGGAAAGTTGGATCATAAGACAGGCGGAGCGCCAAAGAATGGAGGCCTTTGAACTCTGGTGCTGGAGAAGACTCCTGTGAGTCCCTTGGACTGCAAGGCGATCCAACCGGTCAGTCCTAGAGGAGATCAACCCTGACTGCTCTTTAGAAGGTCAGATCCTGAAGAGGAAACTCAAATACTTTGGCTACCTAATGAGAAGGAAGGACTCCCTGGAGAAGAGCCGAATGCTGGGAACGATGGAGGGCAAAAGAAGAAGGGGATGGCAGAGAACGAGGTGGCTGGATGGAGTCACTGAACCAGTAGGCATGAGCTTAAATGAACTCCAGAGGATGGTAGAGGACAGAAAGGCCTGGAAGAACATTGTCCATGGGGTCACAAGGGGTCGGACACGACTTCGCAACTAACAACAACAAAAGGTAGTTACGGTGATAGCTGTCTAGTTGGGACAATTGTAGACCAGACTTATTTTTTCTCTCTCTCTTTATCTGGAGGACTTTACTGTCCATGGCATCGAGGATGAAACCTGTACTCCGTGCAGATGTCGTTGGACGCAATCCAGCAACATCTGGATGCCCGCAAGTCTCTCTGCTCACTGCTGAATCATTCATCCGCTCAAACTGGAACAAGCTTCTGCAAAAAAGGAGGAGATCGGAACTGGCAGGGTTCAAGCAGAATCGATAGTGAGCTGTTTGTCTTCCAAGAAAGGCTTCGCTCATTCAGTTCGAGTATCTTAACAAAACAACACAGCTGGAAGGGACCTTGGAGGTCTTCTAGTCCAACCCCTTCTCAGGCAGGAAACCCTTTACCATTTCAGACAAATGATTGTCCAATCTCTTCTTGAAAACCTCCTTCTTTCTTTCTTTCTTTCCTTCCTTTCTTCCTTCCTTCCTCTTTTTCTTTCCTTGCTCCCTTATATCCTTCCTTCTTTCCTTCCTCCTTTTCCTTCCTTCATTTCCTTCCTTCCTCTTTTTCTTTCCTTACTCCCTTATGTCCTTCCTTCTTTCATTCTTTTTTCCTTCCTTCCTTCCTTCCTTCCTTCCTTCCTTCCTTCCTTCCTTCCTTCCTTCCTTCCCTCCTTCCTCTTTTTCTTCCCTACTCCCTTATATCCTTCCTTCTTTCATTCCTTCATTTCCTTCCTTTTTTTTTTAATTTGCATTTATATCCCGCCCTTCTCCGAAGACTCAGGGCAGCTTACACTATGTTAGCAATAGTCTTCATCCTATTTGTATATTTATATACAAAGTCAACTTATTGCCCCCAACAATCTGGGTCCTCATTTTACCTACCTTATAAAGGATGGAAGGCTGAGTCAACCTTGGGCCTGGTGGGGCTTGAACCTGCAGTAATTGCAAGCAGCTGTGTTAATAACAGACTGTCTTACCAGTCTGAGCCCCAGACGCCCATTTTTCTTTCCTTATTCCCTTATATCCTTCCTTCTTTCCTTCCTCCTTTTCCTTCCTTCCTTCCTTCCCTCCTTCCTCTTTTTCTTCCCTACTCCCTTATATCCTTCCTTCTTTCCTTCCCCCTTTTCCTTCCTTCATTTCCTTCCTTTTTTCTTTCCTTATTCCCTTATATCCTTCCTCCTTTCCTTCCTCCTTTTCCTCCCTTCCTTCCTCTTTTTCTTTCCCTACTCCCTTATGTCCTTCCTCCTTTTCCTTCCTTCATTTCCTTCCTTCCTTCCTTCCTCTTTTTCTTTCCTTCCCTCCCTCCCTCCCTTGATTCCTTGATTCCATTACAGATGGAAAAATGTCACCTTCTCCAAATCTTGATTGGCATCTTATTTGTAAACACGGTCTCTTTCTGACACACAACCACCAAATTGTCGAGACACACACTTTCTCCCCCGGTGGCACGGCAACTGACAACCCACCAGCGGACTCCAGATGGAGCTGTGAAGTGTGAATGTCCCGCCTTTTGTTCCATCATCCTTTCTCAGTCGTGTGCAGCCTCTGGTGTCTCTTTAGTCCCAGATGGCTTTTATGGTATCTGAGAGCCAGATGGAGGAAGCTTCCGAGAGCTGGTAGTCCTCGGCTTACGATCACAATCAAGCCCGAAATTTCAGTCACTAAGCGAAACGCCGGTTAAGTGACTTTTGCCCCGCGTTACCACCTTTCTGGCCACGGTCATTAAGTGAATCGCATTTGTCAAGTTAGTAGCCTGGTTGTTAAGTGAATCTGACTTTGCTCATCAGAAGGTCGCAATAGAATAGAATAGAATAGAATAGAATAGAATAGAATAGAATAGAATAGAATAGACAGAGTTGGAAGGGACCTTGGAGGTCTTCTAGTCCAGCCCTCTGCTTAAGCAGGAAACCCTACACCGCTTCAGACAAATAGTTATCCAACCTCTTCTTAAAAACTCCCAGTGTTGGAGCATTCACAACCTCTGGAGGCAAGTTGTTCCACAGATGAATTGTTCTAACTGTCAGGAAATTTCTCCTTAGTTCTAAGTTGCTTCTCTCCTTGATTAGTTTTCACCCGTTGCTTCTTGTCCTGCCCTCAGGTGTTTTTGAGAATAGTTTGACTCCCTCTTCTTTGGGGCAGCCCCTGAGATATTGGAAGACTGCTATCATGTCTCCCCTAGTCCTTCTTTTCATTAAACTAGACATGCCCAGTTCCTGCAACCGTGCTTCATACCTTTTAGTCTCCAATCCCCTCATCATGGGATGAGAAGCGAAACATCTTCAAAGAGAAATCAGAAAGTCCAGTTACCTCTTGGGGGGGAAAAAGCACCTTTAGGACAACCATGTTGACGGAGAATCTCCGTAGACATTCATCCCAGCCGGAGTTTCAGGACTGCAGTTACTTTCCATAGAACCGAGGCTGGGCAAATGCAATTAAGTCTGGGGGAAAAAATGAAGAACGGCTTATCGTTTCAAGCTGACTTTAAATCACTCCTCTGTGGTTTAAACTTTAAACAACGCTCCTTCCTCTGACTTTAAACCGTCACGTCAGAGAATACCGTCCAAGTTGTTTGCAGTTCTCCAAAGTCCTGGGTGACAGGCTGCAATTTGCAGCCTTGACCCTTTGATGGATGGGGGGGGGGGGAGAGAATGATTCCACCCATGCGAACGAACGGGCCTAGAAACTCGGTCTAATTAATTCAACCTAATTGCAAAGAAGACTTGCCCAGTGATTCAGAAACTGGTTTTCGCCCGGCTTCAGCTCTTCTTGTGCCACAGGCTGAAACTCAATGGAAGTCGGTTGTTGTTGTTGTTGTTGTTGTTTTGGAAGCTTTTGAAATGGTGTCATTTGGGGCAGGAGAGAAGAGGGGGTCCGGATTGAATGGACACCTCCGCAAGGTATAGAATTCACACCTGGTATAGATGTTCCTCTCTCTCTCCAGTCAGAAAGGGAAGCGAAACGAATCTATTCTGAATTTGCAAATTTGGGGACGTTTCTGTGGGTTTTTACCCTAGCGGGAAGGTCTCGGTGCTGGGGGTGGGTGGGGATAATGTTGTTGTTATTCTTTTTAGATTTCTTCTGTCCCTGTCAAAGAAACCCATTGATTTTTTTCAGATGTAACTTCCTACAAAAAACATGCATTCATTAGCTGTGAACTGCTGGCCTGTGCAATTTCACAGCTAAGGCGTTATTGCTTTCATTTGGACAAAAGCATAGAGCAAGAATGAAACTTCCTTTCGTTCTGGAATTCAGGATCATTCTTGGAAAGCCCTGTGACTTATTTCTTTCCTTCCTTCCTTCCTTCCTTCCTTCCTTCCTTCCTTCCTTCCTTCCTTCCTTCCTTCCTTCCTTCCCTCCCTCCCTCCCTCCCTCCCTCCCTCCCTCTTTCTTCTCTTCAGCATCTTACAGTCCTTCCTTCTTTCTCTTTTATTTTTCTTCCTCCACTTTCTTCACTTCCTTCCTTCATTTACTTTCTTCCTCTTCTTTCTTTTCAGTACCTTACAATCCTTCATTCCTCCCTCCCTCCCTCCCCATGTATCCATCCATCTATTGTTGTGATACCAAAAAAAGAAAAGAAAAGAAAACCATCAGTTTTGTGAGTTTTGTGCAGTTCAGACTAGCACAAATGTTATTTAAAAGGACAATGAAAAAAACTGGTCCATTTTGTGATTGCCCTAATATCTTCTTTTAAAAAAAACAAAACACCATTTTTTGAGCCTCTGAGAGCAATAGGATTTTGTGGCGTCCACTAAAGATACTCAGTGCAGACAGAGTCAAAATTCCTCCAGAGGGACAGCCCATGTGGTATTAATCTGGGAAAGGGAGGCATTTAGTTCGACAAATAAATTGTTGTTCAAACCTCTGGGTTGAAAAACCTTTTAAACGAGGTGTCCTCCTCTTCTGTCCTGCAGCATCTAACAAAACTTTGCAAGCATCCAAGCAGAGTGTGGAGCAGGAGAGCCAGGTTAGTCCGTGGTAGCCAAATTACAGAATAACGGAGTTGGAAGGGACCTTGGAGGTCTTCTAGTCCAACCCCCTGCTCAGACAGGAACGCTTATGTCATTTAAAACAAACGGTTGTCAAATCTCTTCTTAAAAACCTGCAGTGATGGAGCACCCACAACTTCTGGAGGCAAGTTGTTCCACTGGTTAATTGTTCTAGCTGTCAGGAAATTTTTATTTCCAAATTGAATCTCCCTTTGATAAGTTACCATCTGTTGCTTCTTGTCCTGCCCTTAGGTGCTTTGCAGAATAGCTTGATTCCCTCTTCTCTCTGACAGCCACTCAAATTGTTGTGCCTCGTCCGCTTTCCCCGCAGCCGGGGCCTTCTTATCTGCTTCCGAACGCTGAGGAATATCCTAGCATGCCTCCTGGCCCCAGCCCTGGCTCCATGCCCAGACAGGCTGAGGAAGAAGAAGCGCCTCCAGCCCCCAGCTCTGGCTCTATGCCCAGGTAAATGAAGCAACTAGACCCCTCCCCCTCCCCCACAGCATGTGAGCCTGAGGAAGGTCAATTACCAACAGCTGCAGACTGGAGTGACCCTCGCTTCAGAAGAACTGATAGGCGGCGGCGACAGAAGGAAGGGAGGGGCAGGCCTGGATAAGTGCTGAGTCATGGAGCCACACCCCATGGCCTATATAAAGGATCTGCTTTCTGGCATTCTCTGAGTCAGGCAAAGTCTAACATATCTTGCTGAAATCACTTTCTGGTCTCCTGCCTGCCTTGAGAACTTTGCTAGGACTTTGGCAGAGCTGCAGAGGCACGCCTGATTCGGATTTCCCTGACCCGGTCGTCAGCGGAGGAGTGGGACACGACACAAATATTGGAAGATTGCTATCATATCTTCCCAAATAAATTCCCAGTGCAAATTGATTGTGTGGCTAAAAGCAACATTGTGTTGTGGCCCGCCACCAGGAGCTTAGGCCAATTCTGGTGTCTGGGGAAGGCTCTAATGGATGCTCTGCATCGGACGCAGAGATAGAGCCAGGGGCGTCTGACATTTCCCAGCCACCAGAGAGGCAGCTGCCTTTGGAGGCTGAGATGAGTGAGGAGGAAGAACAGCTGGGGCCTGTTCCAGATCCACATATGCGCAGAGCAGTTAGGAGAGGAGAACAAAGGAGGACAAGGAGTCGACTCGGGAAGCAAAGCCCAGGTGGACACTGAATGTCCCCTCCCTGGCTGGGGAATAAATAGAAGGAAAGGGGAACGGTGGTCGTAGGAGACAACCATTCGTATTTCTGAAGATTTTGCTCATGGTGTTTCATTGCCAGAACTTAATTTGCAGCCTTTCAGCTGGGAGCTCACAGCCTTGCAATTATCGCAAGGAACTGATAAGGTCTGTTACCGCAGGGCTCTTGCCTGGACCAATTAATTCACAAGAGGTAAATAAAGAAGAGGTTTTCGTGTCCAGGAGTCTGTTCCTTGCTTCTGCTAAGGCTGGGTCAGAACGCATTGTGAGGACGCAGCAAGGCAAAGTTACTGCCCTGCCTGTGTTGTGGTTCAATGAGAAGTGGGGAAAGACGCTTGAGAAAGCGGCAGCCATGGCCGCTTCAGTTCTGTGAAGACTCTAGGACTATGCAGAAAAAAAGAATTGGGGGGGGGAAAAAAAACCTCCTGTATTTGAAGCTGGAAACGGTCCCGTTTTCACCCCTCCAGGCGTTCGCTTCTGCTGAGCTCAGCTTGCAAAGAGGGCCTTGCATAACCCACTTGATTTTTTTTCTCTCCAAAGGCTGTTTAAAATTTCCCCGTTATCTCCCTTCCTCCCAAGAACGACCTCTGGGTGGTTGGAAACTGAATTGTGATTTAATAATCATCTTTGTGGTTTGAACTCCCTCTGCCCTGAGCCACTTAAGCAGCAAACCAAGCCTTTTACGGATTTCTGATGTGCAAATTCATTGGGAAACCCCAGAAATGTCCAAGAATGAGGTCCAAGCATAGCATTTCCACTAAGTGGAAGTGAAGGGCTGTCCCGGAGAATAGGGGATTACTTATTCCCCCAAACTCCAGAGGGCAGGACAAGAAGCAATGGGAGGAAAATCGTGAAAGAGAGCTCCAATTTAGAACTAAGGGGAAATTTCCTGAGAGTGAGAACAATTAACCAGTGGAACGGCTTGCCTCCAGAAGCTGTGGGTGGTCTCTATCGCTGGAGGTTTTCAAGAAGAGACTGGACAGCCACTTGGCCAGAACGGTTTAGGGTATCCTGCTTGAGCAGGAACTTGGACTAAAGATCTCCAAGGTCCCGTCCAACTCTGTTATTCTATTAATAACAGAGAGATTTAGAAATTTGAAGGGATAGATTCAGGAGCATGTCTCTAATCGAAGGGAATGCTCCAATGGATTTAGGAGCATGTCCCTCCAATCGAGGGACGTGGTAGGTCAGTGGCTAAGATGCTGAGAATGCTAAGATGCTGGGATTCTTTCCTTTCCTTTCCTTTCCTTTCCTTTCCTTTCCTTTCCTTTCCTTTCCTTTCCTTTCCCTTTCCCTTTCCCTTTCCCTTCCTTTCCCTTCCCTTCCTTCCCTTCCTTTCCTTTCCTCTCCCCCCTTCTTTCCCTTTCTCCTTTCCTTTCCTTTCCTTTCCTTTCCTTTCCTTTCCTTTCCTTTCCTTTCCTTTCCTTTCCTCTCCTCCCCTTCTTTCCCTTTCTCCTTTCCTTTCCTTTCCCTTCCCTTCCCTTTCCCTTCCTTTCCCTTCCCTTCCTTCCCTTCCTTTCCTTTCCTCTCCCCCCTTCTTTCCCTTTCTCCTTTCCTTTCCTTTCCCTTCCCTTCCCTTTCCCTTCCTTTCCCTTCCCTTCCTTTCCTTTCCTCTCCTCCCCTTCTTTCCCTTTCTCCTTTCCTTTCCTCTCCTCCCCTTCCTTCCCTTTCTCCTTTCCTTTCCTTTCTTTCCTTTCCTTTCCTTTCCCTTCCCTTTCCCTTCCCTTCCCTTCCCTTCCCTTCCCTTCCTTTCCTTTCCTTTCCTTTCTTTCCTTTCCTTTCCTCTCCTCCCCTTCCTTCCCTTTCTCCTTTCCTTTCCTTTCCTTTCCTTTCTTTTCTTTTCTTTTTTCTTTTCCTTTCCTTTCCTTTCCCTTCCTCCTTTCCTTTCCTTTCCTTTCCTTTCTCCTTTCCTTTCCCTTCCCATCCTTTCTCCTTTCCTTTCTTTTCTCTCTCTCTCTCTCACTCCCTCCCCCCCCCCCGCAGGGGCTCAACATATAAATATATAAATATATAAATAACACAATTGCAAAATAAACACACACAAATGCAACACGCTTCTAAGAGGATGCTCTGGGGTGGGGAACTCACGAGCGAGTTATTTCCTTGCACGATAAATAAACATATTCTTCTGTGAGTTACCGCAGTTTTAAACGTTCGTTTGTTTGGCTTGCAAGGAAGTCTCGCTGCCCCCAAAACGGGGGGCTGGTTTCCTGAATCCGAAGTGTAATAAAGCAACGCTGCGAATTTAAACGCTTAAGGACCCATCTAGATATGCAGGCCTAAAGTAGGGAGACTGGCTTTGCACTGCTTCAGATGTTCTTCTTTCTGGCTGACCGGGAGACTGAATTGAACGAGAAGCTTTAATTAATTAATTAATCTTTTCTAATTTTGACATCGTTCCTTTCCCTCGTGCCTCGGGCAGCCTTAGGACCAGTTCATAAGATTCCTTTGGTGGTTGGCTGACAAAAAAATAAAAATCAACGTTTCGCGTCGAACCCAAACTCCTTATGACTTCATTGGGGTGTCCTTAGATGCATTTGTGTTGTTTCTTAGTACAAAATTGTAGACCTTTTGTCTTCTTTTGGGAAACTTCCTCTATGTCCCAGTCTGGCTTATAATTTCCTAATGGTGTCTCCTATCAAAATATTAGCCAGCCTAACAGAAGCGGAAAGCAAATTCTTTACTCTGTTTAATAATGTACGATTGTTTCTTAATGGTTCAATCTTCAATCGTTAATAGTTCATTCTTGAAGTAGAATAAAGCAATACCTCTCTTAAAGTAAAGTAGAAAACCTTGTAGTGCTTTTGAATTCTAGACTTTGATAGATTCATCCTTAACTAGATACAGGTACTCCTCGACTTACGACCACAATGGAGGCCTGAAGTTTCTGCCGTTAAGTGAATTTTGCCCTATTTTACGACTTTTCTCTGCCACAGTTGCTCAGCGAATCAGTGCTGCTTGTTAACTTAGTAACATGGTTGTTAAGTGACATCCCCGGTTGGCCTGGGCAGGGGGTTGGACTAGAAGGCCTCCAAGGTCCCTTCCAACTCTGTTGTTATGTTATGTTATGGCTTGTCCGAAGGTCGCCAAAGGAGATCCCATGAACCTGGCCATAAATATGAGTCAGTTACCAATTTTGGCGGCATAAAGATGCTGCGTGTGAAAAATACTCCGAAGGCACTTTTTTCAGCACCGTTATGGTCACTAAACAAACTGTTATAAGTCAAGGACTACCTGTACACTGCAAATGTCCAGAAATCCCTTCCATTTTGTTTTTGTTTTTTTGTTTTTTTGTCGGTATGTCTTTTCTTTCTCTCTTAATCTTCCTTATGCCCTGTGTTCTTTAGGCCACATAATGAAGATTTCAGTATGGATTCATCGCTTTCACAGTAAGTTAGCTTCAAGCAACTGCATGTGCTGGGCAATGATTGATGCTCTGGGAAAGGGAAGGAGTGACTCAGTGCTTTCCTTAACTACCGCGGACTTAAGTCGGCTTAAAAGTTGGCTTCCTCTTTGCGAGAAACGAGCACGATGGGGAACAGCTCGTGGCATATTCTGCATACCTTCCGGATACGGTTCCTGTGGGAGAAGCTGAAATAATAACTTATATGAAATGGATTTCAGATAATGCTGTCAAGCGCCAGGGAAATCAGGAGCTCCGGATGGATAGAAAGATGTATCGCGAGCTTAAGCCCTCTACAAGAATCTGAACTACTGACAGCCAAGGGAAATGAGCGGGAGATAAGAATAGAAGGAATTCAAGGTGGGCTGGGCTTAGATCTTAGGTGGGCATGAAGGGATTCATGACTAATGATGTGTTTGACACCCCCTCCCTCCCTCGGGTTTTTAGTTTGGTCATCTCCTACAAACGCTCTGCTCCTGATCTCAGATTAAACGGGGGTTGTTTACAAACACAATTTAACCAAAGAAGGCAGAGATAGCCACTCAGTTTACGTCGTGCTAAGCCAGAAAATAATGAGCGTTATTATACGGTGTCAAATCACGGTAAAATCACGATTTTCTCATTACAGTGCTCTGAACTATATAAAAATTTAGTTAGCCTGTTTGCACGTTTGCCTTCAGTTTAACCTTCTTGGCTCACTATGAAGTATATTTAAAGATTGCATGTTTCTTAGATTCCCAAACAAAACTATAGAGATAGGATTCTTTTGCCGAGACACCTAAAAATTCCATTAGTAGTTGATTCTCAAGACTACCTTGTAATTATCATTATTTATTTAGATGTATTGGCTGAATGGTGTGGTGGCCTAGTGGTGAAGACATTCGCCTCCCATTCAGAAAGTTGAGGGTTCGATCCTAGGTAGCGCCGAATGTTTCACTCTCTTAGACCTCTAAGAAAAAATATCTGCTGGGAACTCGATGTGGCATCAGGAAGGGGATCTGGCCAGTAAACGCTCAGCTCCATCAGTCACCATGACTCTCTCCTGAATTAAGGGATTACAGGATCGTAAAAAGGGAGAGGAATTTTAATTAGATGGATCGGCTCCTCAACTCTAGTGCGCTTTCACTGAGAAGTATTTAATTCGACACATAATGTTCAGTTAGTTATAATCCCTCTCTCCAGAATTCTGATGAGAAAAGGACATCAGGATGATGGGATTTCTATTTTCAATCTGGGTCAGTTTCATGTATTTTCATTGCTGATCCTTTGTGTCCTGCTTGTGGATGTGTTTGCTAGGGGAAACAACGTCCAAGCATTTGTCCTGAACTAAGTACACAAATTTACAGTCATTTGATTCCCCCCAAACGAGACTTTTTTTTTTTAATGTGGACTGTCTCCTAAAATATTGATTGCGGTTGATGTTTTCTTAGCTGAGAATGATTGCAGGAGTAAAAGAATGACAGCTGAAAATAGAGCTGCATTTAATTTGCAGGGAGAACAGAATATCGTGGGGGAATTCATTTCTGTGAAGAATTCTTTGTTGTTTCTGCTTTGGGTCCAAACAATGGAACTATCAAGACTAAGGACATGATAAGTCTCAGAATAACAGAGTTGGAAGGGACCTTGGAGGTCTTCTAGTCCAACCCCCTGTTCAAGCGGGAGTCTCTATTCCATGTGGCAGACAAATGGCTGTCCAGTCTCTTCTTGAAAGCCTCCATTGATGGAGCACCCACAACTTCTGGAGACAATCCATTCCACTGATTAAGTGTTCTCATTGTTAGAAAATTTCTCCTTAGTTCTAGATTGCTTCTCTCCTTGATGAGTTTCCACCCATTGCTTCTTGCTCTGCCGTCAGGTGCTTTGGAGAATAGCTTGACTCCCTCTTCTTTGGGGCAGCCCCTGAGATATTGGAAGACTGCTATCATGTCTCCCCTGGTCCTTCTTTTCATTAAACTAGACCTACACAGTTCCTGCATCAGTTCTTCATATGTTCTAGCCTCCAGTCCCCTAATCACCTTTGTTGCTCTCTCTGCACTCTTCGTTCTTAGCATTGCATGAACAAAGAAGGTATTTAGGTGGGCTGCCAAGATCTGGTTGAACCCAGTTCCTCCTTTAAAAAAAAAAACCTCAACTTGTCAGTGATCCTCACTCAGTATCCCCACAAACTGGATTTCCTAGAATTCTTTGGAGTAGCACCCTCCACAAATCTGTTCCAACACAGCCTAGGTCTATGTTCTGACCGAGGCTTCCCAAGAGCATGAAACAAACTCCTTATCCCCACAAAAACTCCTTTTATTAATTTCCTGTGAATTCTGCTCGGTCACAACCGGCAAAGTCTTTCAGGGGATGATTTACGGTCACAGTCCTTATCTGGCTTGGAGATCTGATAGACCAATATCTGCAGAACTTGGCAAGAAGTCTCAGAGAGTCACGAACCAATTAAGTGAACTAATTGTCTCCTGCAAACTCCATTCCCCTTTTGCTCCTCT
Source organism: Ahaetulla prasina (assembly GCF_028640845.1). Lineage (NCBI taxonomy): Eukaryota > Metazoa > Chordata > Lepidosauria > Squamata > Colubridae > Ahaetulla > Ahaetulla prasina. Next base: position 6,027,089 of record NC_080554.1, read on the forward strand.
TTATTCCCTATGGGAGGTGCCATTCACTGTGCACCTGTGGCTTTACTCCTGAGTCGACCCTTGTTCCTTAGCTGTTCCCTTCTCCTGGCAGCTCTGTGCATGCACACACTTGGAACAGGCTCCAGCTGTTCTTCTGCCTCACTGATGTCCGACTCCGAAGGCAGCTGACAACTGTCAGATGGCCCTGGCCCCCTCTCTGCCTCCGATGCAGAGTCCTCATCAGAGCCTTCCCCAGACTGTAGGACTGGTCCATGTTCCTCCCCAACCTCCTCACTGTCCAAATCTGCTACCAGATCCACTGGCCGCTGGTGAGCCACAGCAATCTATTCACCTTAGCTGTTCAAGCTTTCATTTTTAATTTTCTTCCCCAATGTACCTTATACTGTTTTTATTGGGGGCCGTAGAACCATCCATCAACCAACATTCCACTGGAAGGTAAGACGAGGTTTCTGTTGTTTTGGCTCCTGGTTATTAATGCAAATGTTTTTCAATGAGACGAAGGGTTTGAGGAAAGTCGATTCTCCACAGCGAGAGTTTTATTCGCACGGATTCGGATCAATGGAGGAACATTGATGGATTGCTGTGGAAGGGCCACGACAACATTTGTGGTCCTTTGCAGAGATAGAATAGAATAGAATAACAGAGTTGGAAGGGACCTTGGAGGTCTTCTAGTCCACCCCCCCTTCTTAGGCAGGAAACCCTACACCACTTCAGACAAATGGCTATCCAACATCTTACGTGATCAAGCAATAAGGACAATGTTCAGAAAGTTTTAAAAACCTACAGCTAAATTCATCAGATATTATCAAGGATCTATTAACTCTCACCAACCACAGTAATTGTGTTTTCTGGGGGAAAACCACCAGAAAATGGCAGCTTTCTTTCTTCGAGGTCAAATATAACTATTCTCTTGGTTCCATTTTCTCCAAAAGGCGGTATTCTTGATTAAAAATGGATGAAATGAGACAAAAACATTGCATTTCTAATCGAGTTCCTGTCTCCGTTTTTTTCCCTCCTAAACTCCGCTTCTTCCGTTCTGTTTTGCCCATTTAAAACGTGTGTATAAAATGTGTTTTCTTAACATATATCCCTTGCTAGTTTTTCCCTCTAATGTGTTTGGAGTGCAGATGCATATTTTGCTGTGGACTTAATGGACTCATTCTTACTCATGTTTTGTGGTGGTGTGCAGAGAAGTTGAATCAAACATCACTTAAAGATCCTTAAGGGACATTCTGACAACGTATGAAATCCAGTCATGGTTAACCTTGGTTGGTGCGTTGTGGTTTTCCTAGTGTAAGCTTATTTAGAGAGTGCATTGCTTTGTGTGAACCAAGAGATCTAGTAACTAGGACTGCGCATGTGGAATGAATTTGGCATTTGGCATTCATCGCACCCTTGCAAAAAGTAGATTTCAGTGTGCAAGCGTTTTCATCATTTTTTTTGAAACAGGAAGGCCTTAAAAGTACAAAGAATATGTTTCTCTTCCTTAACCCCATCCATGAGGTTTGGGTTTTGCTGTTTTGCAGAACTAATGTTATCTGTATGTATTAAGGTCTTCATTCTGGTGTCAACTCACAAAGCATTCCTGGCCTGCTCTTGACTTGCCATAAGCAAGGTGGGGAGTGGGAAACCGACGAAACGGCATGGCAGCCAAATACAGATGCACATTCCAGACATATCTCTCTCAAGGCTGTATCCCAGGGCTACCCACAGCAGCCAGAGGGGAGTGGTCGCTACAACCCATGAAATTGCTCAGTTGGAGAATGTGATTGATGACACACCCTGGGTCATGAAACAGGGTCATGATTGAGGTGTAAATTATGTAGGGTCAGAGCTGGCTTCACTTGGGAATGTGCCGACATGAAGCTCTTAATAAATAACCCTGACATCTGGTATGGAAGGGAAAGAAAGGGGAGAGAAGGGAAGGTGAGGGGAGAGGAGAGGAGAGGAGAAGAGAGTAAAGTAGAAGATAATAGAGTAGAGTAAAGAAGAGTGGAGTGGAGTGGAATGGAATGAAATGGAATGGATTAGATGTCAACTCTGGAGCTGGCCTGACCGAGGCCATTTTGAGGCTCTAAGATTGCCACAATGGAGATTAGGGAGGAAGGAGTGGGCTGGGGTTTAGTAGCCAAAACAAAATAGTTCCCTTTGTGAACCGAGGACATTCCCACGGGTGGCTGAAGAAAGGAGGAATGATGTTGCCCGAGCTATCGGGTTGCACTCTGATTGGACCAGGTGACTGGTTGTTTTGGGAAAGTGACAAAGTTTTATTTTTCATTAGGTGAAAACCGCGGGAACGTTTAGAGTCGGTTTTCACCAGCCTGTGCCGATTTGATATATCCAATGAACTTATTCTTTGAGGAAACTGCCTGCCTCGGAGTTCTGTTTGCTATGTGTGTATTATTTGGAACCCTGTCATTAAGCGGAATGGAGTGGAATAGAAAATAGAAAATAATAGAAAATAGAAAATAATAGAAAGTAGAAAGTAGAATAGAATATGGAATGGAGAGAACAGAACAGAACTGAATCCTTTATTTGGCCAAGTGTGGTTATACACTCAAGGAATTAGAGTTGTAAATAAGTTGTAAATTATCTACTTTCCCCCTCCTATTCATAATGCCACTTGGGAATGTTCAGATAAATGAGTGAGCAAAAATTCAAATAAAATAACTCATCACATCTTGAGAATTCTTGCTCAGGAACCAAGACCATTATTTGCGGGTGGTGGTGGTTGTTGTTTTTTTAAAAAAAATTGATTTATTTTCCCTGTCTTGCGATATGTGTTACGTTTTGATCATAACTAAGGAGCTTCTGCTCCACTTTGCATTGATTTAAAAAAAACAGGGTTTTTTTTTCTTTCTTTCAAAGAACTATTTTTCTCTCTTGATCGTTTGAACGCCACCACTAGCAAAGACGACAGTGATTGATGTTCCTGATTACTCAATAATTAAAATGTAAACAGAAGTGTCATAATGCTTAACTCTATGGAACATCCTTCTCAAAGCTCTAAGAACCACAATGAAATTTTTTTTCCCTCCACAGAAATTGTACAATGATGGTCAGATTTGAGGCTTTGTTTTAGAATAGAATAGAATAGAATAGAATAGAATAGAATAGAATAGAATAGAATAGAATAGAATAGAATAGAATAGAATTTTTTTTATTGGCCAAGTGTGATTGGACACACAAGGAATTTGTCTTGGTGCATATGCCCTCAGTGTACATAAAAGAAAAGATACGTTCATCAAGGTACAACACTTACAACACTTAATGATAGTCGTAGGCTACAAATAAGCAATCAGGGAACAATCAATATCAGTATAAATCGTAAGGATACAAGCAACAAAGTTACAGTCATAAGTGGAAGGAGATGGGTGATGGGAACGATGAGAAGATTAATAGTAGTGCAGATTAATGTGAATAGTTTGACAGTGTTGAGGGAATTATTTGTTTAGCAGAGTGATGGCCTTCGGGGAAAAACTGTACTTGTGTCTAGTTGTTCTGGTGTGCAGTGCTCTATAGCATCATTTTGAGGGTAGGAGTTGAAACAGTTTATGTCCAGGATGTGAGGGATGTGTAAATATTTTCACAGCCCTCTTTTTGACTCGTGCAGAAGACAGGTCCTCCATGGAAGGGAATTTGGTAGCCATTTAAATGGGGTTTTATTTTATAATATGTATTTTATAATTTAATTTTATTGACCATATTGAATAAGTTTTTTAATAGTGATTTTATTGTATTGTATTGCACTGTATTTTATCTGGCTGTTAACCGCCCTGAGTCCTTCGGGAGAAGGGTGGTATAAAAATTAAAATATTATTATTGTTGTTGTTGTTGTTGTTGTTGTTGTTGTTTCTGCAGTTTTATCAAGGTTTTGCATCATTTAATCCTTTTTTTTAAAATGTCACAAAAATATGCATTCCTTGGTCACACATACCTTGACAATGTTCACCCAATGTCTGGAGATCAGTTTCAAACCTAACACCCTTATCCACACCATGTGCTAAGCTGGGTTTGTTTAAACTTGGTTAGATTTTTATGGAGGTTTTTTTTTTTGGAGGCTTAGTTGCTGCGATTGGGTTCATTTATAGTTCAGAAGCCCAGAAAGTGGATTAATTAAATTACCGGTTGTGTAAATATATAGCTATTTATAGCGTCTTTCAACCTGGCTACGTTTTGCATGCTGCCTTTCCCAAGTGTAACAATTTCTAATCAATGTTTGAATGTCAGAAACGTTTTTGAGAGAACGGCTAAAAAAAGAAAAAAATCTGTGAATGAGATATCACATCTTTTGTACCGGAGCCGATTCAATCTTGCCTCTGTCGCTTGAGATGAAATTTCCAATTGGGATCTGAAATTAAATCTCACTTATTCTGGTTTTTTTTTTTTTCTCCTTATCCCGGCAGGGTTGAGGTGGAGTTTTACGTGAACGAGAACACCTTTAAAGAACGTCTAAAGCTATTCTTCATCAAAAACCAACGATCGAGTAAGTTTCGGTGCTAACAAATTTCAAATCAATTCATGGTGCGATCGTCGGTGGTTTAATTTGCTCCCCACAAACCCTAATGTGGTTTGTTTGGGTCTGGGTTAGTGTCAGGTCCAAAGCCAAGAATGATACATCATTCTTCCAAGTTGAGTTCTTTATTGTTTCAAACCTGTAGACAGAATCTTGACAGACTCAAGCATTTGCATCTGCAATATACTATGGGAAACTATTAGGGAGAGGCCGTCTTCACCCTCTCTCTTTCATACACATATCTGAGCTGAGCTGCCTCTTACTCCTCTGTTCTGTCCGGGGCTTCCCCAGCAGCATGAAGCCGAGTCCTCGTCCCGATAAACCCCTTTTATTTAAATTGGAGTGAATTCCTCTCCAGCAAAGTCTTTCCTCTCCCACAGTCTTGCAAGATAGTTCACAATTACCGACCTTTATCAGGCTTGGAGAGTGGCCAGGCCGATATCTTTCAGATGCCAAGAATGCAGGAATGAACTTGTTGTCTCCTGCAAACTCCACTCCCCTTTCGCTCCTCTTTTATTCCCTCTGGGAGGGACCATTCATCGTCTACTTGTGGCCTTACTCCCAAGTTGACCCTTGTTCTTTATTTATTTTTATTTATTTTATTTTATTTATTAATCAAATTTCTAGACCGCCCTTCTCCCGAAGGACTCGGGGCGGTGTACAGCCATATTAAAATACATAGATAGACAATGAATTTAAAATAAATTTTAAAATGAAATATTTAGCCGGCCAATTGAACTAAAAATAATAAAACCAATTAAAATCAGTATAAAATTTAAAATTTAAAATTTAAAAGCTAAAAAATCTAATCCAGTCCTGCGCACCTGAATAAGTGTGTTTTAAGTTCACGGCGGAAGGTTCTAAGGTCCAAGAGTTGGCGAAGTCCTGGGGGGAGTTGGCGAAGTCCTGGGGGGAGCTCGTTCCAGAGGGCGGGAGCCCCCGCAGAGAAGGCCCTTCCCCTGGGTGTCGCCAGACGACACTGCCTAGCTGACGGCACCCTGAGGAGTCCCTCTCTGTGGGAGCGCACAGGTCGGTGAGAGGTATTCGGTAGCAGAAGGCGGTCCCGTAAATAGCCCGGCCCTATGCCATGGAGCGCTTTAGCTGTTCCCTGTGTCTGGAAACTCTGCACAGGCACACACTGGGAATAGGTTCCAGCTGTTTGTCTGCCTTACTGATATCTGACTCCAAAGGCAGCTGATAACTGTCAGACGGCCCTGGCCACCTCTCTGCCTCTGATGCAGAGCCCTCATCAAAGTCTTCCCCAGACTCCAGGACTGGCCCATGCTCCTCCCCAACCTCCTCACTGTCTGAATCTGCTGCCAGTTCCGCTGACCGCTGGTGGGCCACAACATCCTCTTGGAGGAACTGCCTTCCTCCTGGAGAGCCACCTCCTTACTACGTTCTATCACATCACGTGTAGACCTCAACTCCCAGAATCCCTCAGCCACCCTGAGTGGACCACTACTACCGGTTTGCCCAAACCGGATAAAACTGGCTGAATACCACCACTGCTCCTGGGGACCCACCTCCTTACTGAGTTAGGGTGTCTTGCAAAATTTATTGATTTGATTTGGAGATCGACAATGTCTAAAAGACATCGATGGCTTATCTGAATTATTTCCGAAGTCCTGACCGGCTCCCGATTGCTTCTCATTTCGGGTTATAAGAACAGCAGCTGCCATGTCATCTCCAGCTTCCTTCCTTTCATGGCATCTGCAAACGAAAGTCTTGGAGGAATGACAGCTTTCAAAATGAACACGCGTGTGCGTCTTTTTCAAAAAGAGAGGTTTCCAAAGATAGACGACAGAGAGAGAGAGAGAGAGACCGAGCCGACAATCACACTTTTAATTAGGACATTTGGAGCTGATCAAACCGTGGGACTTTTTTTTTATTAAATTTTTTTGTGGGGATGAGAAAGCAGCTTTCGATGCCGGCATGTGGAATTTTAATTTTTTTAAAAAAAAAATTAGAGAAAATTGCTGGAGAATTAGAAAAAAAAGAGTGGGCGGGATGCTAAGGAAGATTCCGTCTGTCTTTGAAATGTGAAAAACGTTTGATTTCTCGCCTTGGTGGAGACAAGAACTGCCAGATTCTGCCAAGGGGCTTAATTGATCTTTATAAAAAGAAGCAATCAATCCTTTAATGGAAAATGACTCATTTGGTTTCACACTTCCCTGCTTAAGAATTTGAATTATTGGTTGTTGTTCCTGGTTGCCTTCTTTCGGATTTTAAGCTATTTTTCTTTTGGCTAGCACTCCATCTTCCGTGGATGGGTGCTGTTTTAGAAGGACACAGTCAACCTGTAGCTGCAAGTTCTTGGTTCTTTTCAGTGCCTTCCAGTTTTCCACTGAATCCTGCCTAGCAACAATGTACTGGCATGAAATGTGTATAATGTAAAGGTAAAGGTTCCTCTGGCACATATGTGCTAGTCGTTCTCGACTCTCGGGGATGGTGCTCATCTCTGTTTCAAAGCCAAAGAGCCAGCGCTGTCCGAAGACGTCTCCGTGGTCATGTGGCTGGCATGACTCAACGCCAAAGGCGCATGGAACGCTGTTCCCTTCCCACCAAAGGTGGTCCCTATTTTTTCTACTTGCATTTTTTATGTGCTTTCGAACTACTAGGTTGGCAGAAGCTGGGACAAGTAACGGGAGCTCACCCCGTTATGCGGCACTAGGGATTCGAACTGCTGAACTGCCGACCTTTCTGTTATCGTTAATCCCAGATCAATTAACCCGTGGAACGGCTTGCCTCCAGAAGTTGTGGGTGCTCCGACACTGGAAGTTTTTAAGAAGAGATTGTCTGAAATGGTATAGGGTTTCTTGCCTGAGCAGGGGGCTGGAATAGAAGATCTCTAAGGTTCCTTCCAACTCTGTCATGCTCTGCTCTGCTTTTCTCTTCTCTTCTCTTCTCTTCTCTTCTCTTCTCTTCTCTTCTCTTCTCTTCTCTTCTCTTCTCTTCTCTTCCCTTCCCTCCCCTCCTCTCCCCTCCTCTCCTCTCCTCTCCTCTTCTCCCTTACCCTACCCTACCCTACCTTATTCTCGTCTCTTCTCTTCTCTATTCTCTTCTACACTCTACAATCTACTCTACTCTACTCTGCTCTGCTCTATAATGGCAAAACACATCCGCTAGACAAGCTTTAATTCTGTTGCCCAGAAATTTACTTGGAAAATGCTTCCATGAAGATGCCAGAAGTCAAGTTTGACTTCATGGTTAACGAAAATAGTGGTTACAATCCTAAAGTTGCTATGCTGGTGAGATGGGCTGGCGGGATCAGGATTCTCGAGGTGCAGGGATTTTTCCACCGAGCTGTTCTTATTTTATTGGTGCTGGTTTTAGTTATTATTGCTGCCGCGATTTGCCTAATAACGTTGATCTATTCTCTTTACCACAGGCCTGAGGATACGTCTCTTTAACTTCTCACTCAAGCTTCTCACTTGCCTTCTTTATATTGTCCGCGTTCTGCTGGATGACCCAGAACGGATAGGATGGTGAGATATTCTCACTTACAACCGTAGCAGTCGCGATATCGCTTAGATTTCTACAGATGAAAGGAGGGAAGGGCACGTTAGCTCCAATTTGATTTGCATCACCCATCGCATTTGGATCGTCAGTCTGATTCAGAAAGATTTGGGAAAATGGAGATAATTTTGTTGAATCCTTTTTTAAAAAAAACATCTGACTCCGACAACCAAGGCATATCAATCAGTCATCAGCCTGATTCAGAAAGTTAGTTTGATTCGATGAATCGCATAGGAAAAAATATATATATCTGCTGCGAACTCCATATAGGCATCAGGAAGGGCATCTGGCCAGTAAATGCTCGGCTCCATCCAGTCACCATGACTCTCTCCTGAATTAAGGGATTACAGGATCATAAAAAGGGAGAGGAATTTTATTCAGATGGATTGGCTCCTCCTGACTCTAACCTGAATTAAGGGTTTACATTTGATGAATGCTCTCGAATGGAAACCCACCCCACTCCACCACTGTTCAAAACTTCAGCCAGCCCTATTAGGGGACTGGAATAAAACCGAGATGTGGTTTTTGGAGCTGATCAGATTTAAATCACCTTATTTATATAAAGCTAAACCCCCAGCTAAACCCCCTGTCGTGTCCCACTCCTCCTCTGACGGCCGGGTCTGGGAAGTCTGTCTCAAGCGTGGCCACGAAGCCTCTGCAGCTTTGCCAAATTCCTGTCAGAGTTCTCAGGGCAGGCAGGAATCCAAGGTGTGACTTCAGCAACCAGATTAGACTTTGCCTGACTCAAGGAATGCCAGAAAGCAGATCCTTTATATAGGCCATGGGGTGTGGCTCCATGACTCAGCACTTATCCAGGCCTGCCCCTCCCTTCCTTTTGCTGACGTCGCCTCTCCATTCTCCAGAAGTGGGGATCTGTCCACCCTTCGTCTTCCTGCCCAGCTGCCGGCAATTCTAGCTCGTGGCTGGCTTCATGCTCATCATGCTCACATGCTATAGGAGGGAGGTTTGTTTGCTCAGTCTGTCCGGGCATGGTGCCAGGGCTGGGGGCTGGAGGCATGCCAGGCCATTTGTCTTCACTATCAGTCTCTGGCTGAGATAGCAGGAGATGGGAGGGGCCCGGCTGCGGAAAGGGGGGCGGGCGAGGCACAACACCCCCTGTGTCATTAAACATTCTGTAAAACATTCCCCAAAAGTTTGAAAATTGATGGTTGCTAATTGAATGAACTGATATTCAACTTTTAGTATATCACCCCTTTACTTCGATTGAATTTGGCTTCTAAAATGCCACTTCTTTCCTTTCCATCCAGCTGGGAGTGTGAGAAACACATCTACTCCTCCTTCAATCAATCATCGTCGGAAATCAACTGGTAAAGGAATTGGCAGCTTTTCTGAAGGTTGTTGTTGAGATTCAGGTTTTAATTTCTGGGTGAAATCAAGCAGTGAAAGGAACCATCTTCTAGAACAGGGTTCCCCAATCTTTCGGACCTCAGGGACAACTAACTTCATAATTTTAAATCCCGCAGACCGCTAATACGATCTGCCTAATGACCGGGTGAGTGGGCGTGGCTAGGTGGTCATATGACTGGGTGGGCGTGGCCAACTTGATGTCACTCACGTGCCTCGCCGGCCTCTACTCACCCCTCCCCTCCCATCCACTCCTCGCCTCCCCACCGGGGCTCTTTAGGGCCCCCAACAGGAAGCAGTTGTTGGAGCTAAGCAGCCACTGTGAGAAAGAGTTGGCAAAACAGCTCAGTTCAAATTGGATCTGGCCGAGAAGGAGGCTCAGCAGAAGCACCTCACTGAGGACTAGGAGCATAGGCTTTCCAAGCAGAGGAAAGACCTGTGGGAGTGCAAGGCCAGGCATTGGCGCCTGGAGGCTCAGTGGACTGAGATGGTCAGCCAGTTCCAGGCCATGATGAAGTCCTATTGGAACAAGGCCCTCCAGCTCTTCGCCACCAGCGGCGCTTCCCTCCAGCCTTCGTCCAAAGCCCCACAACAGCGCTTCAGCAATATTTGGTCTATAAGACGCACATTTTCACCCTCTTTTGGGAGACAAAAAAGTGTGTCTTATAGTCCGAAAAATACAGTATTTTATTTATATCAAGAAAGACTTTTAAATGCCCCTTGGAAATAGATTCTAGACGGTGCCTTAGGAATTATCTTTTGTAGAAGAAGAAGGAGATTACATAGGCGAGGGGACCTCATAAATGCAAGACAATACTCATGGATGCAGTGGCAGATTTAGGCACCCTATTAACTAGTCCAGCTATATCTATTTTGCAGCATGTTTTGATGCATATTTTATAGCCTGAATCAAGGACATTGGAGGTGTGGTGCGGTGGCCTACAGGTGTAGCTCTTGTCTCACAATCAAGAGGCTGTGAGTTCGATCCTAGGTAGAGGCAGATATTTCTCTCTCTGGGCACGATGAGAATTTATCTGCTGAATATAACTCCGTGTTGGCAACAGGAAGGGCATCTGGCCAGTAACCACTCAGCTGATGGCTAACCTTTTTGCCTTCGCATGCCGAAAGTGGGAGGAACGCGGGGTGGTGGTGTGTCGCACGGGTGTGCCCACACTCATAATTCTATGCACCATGCCCCCTGCACATGCGCGCACGACCCCCCCACCATGCTCCCCTGCTTTTGGCACAGAATGACACAGTGGCCCTGTTTTTGCCCTCCCCGGGCTCCAGAGACTTTCTAGGAGCCTGGGGTGGGCAAAAATGGCCTCCCCCCCCCCAGAAGCCCTCCAGAGGCCGAAACAGCCTGTTTGCCGACTTCCTGTGAGACCGGAAGGCCTAAAAATCAGCTGGCCAGCGCGCACATGTGTGCCAGAGCTGAGCTCATGTGCCCATCGATATGGCTCTGCGTGCCACCTGTGGCACGCATGCCATAGGTTCGCAATCATGGGATTATGGGGTCGTTAAAAGAAGCTGATGATCAAGGACATTGGAGAATTGCGAAATTTGAATGACACGCTACTTCTTGATCCGGTCTGTTTCTTGTTTCCCGATTTAAGTCTACTTCTGGTTGTGGTTGAGCTTTATTCTGTAAATATTCTCTACAGGGCTCCCATTTTGTGGGTGGATCGCAACAAGCCGTTGTGGGCAATACAAGTAAGTGTGATTGGTGTGTTGGTGGTGCTGAACTTACAAAATTGATAGCATCTTATTCCTCTCCCATCCTGGTCACTTCTTCCCTCTCTTTCTGTCTTCTTCTCCTTTCAGGTCAGTGTAGCCATCATTAGCTTTCTTGAGACAATGCTTCTGATCTACCTCAGCTATAAGGTAAGAAAGAAGATTAAAAGACATGTTTTTAGCCTGGGAGCAGACAGGAGGGGGAAATGTTTTCTATAAGTGGTTATGAATCTGACAACCTTGATGGTGAATTGATTTGAAGATGTTTGCCGGGTTTAGTGGGAATGCCAAGATCAACCCAACTTGTGTTCCCCAATTCTAATACACAGTCACTAGTCCCAGAAAATAAGTCAGTGTTCCATTTTTGGTTTGTTTGCTTCTAATGCCTGGAAGTCAGTGGTGGGATTCAAGTAATTTAACAACCGGTTCTCTGTCCTAATGATTTCTTCCAACAACCAGTTTGCCAAACTGGTCAGAAAGTTAACAACCGGTTCTCCCGAAGTGGTGCGAACTGCTGAATCCCACCACTGCTGGAAGTCCTCCACTCATCCAGTCCTTATAGACCTCACATTGGCTTCTCTAGAACTTGATGTTCTCCAGATCTATTTGAGTATCTCATCCTTCTTGTACAGCTGTATCAGAGGTCTCATCCAGAACAGATGGTTTGGAGTTTCATCCCCAGCTTGATGTTCTCCAGATCTATTTCAGTATACCTCTCATCCTTTCTCTATTGCTAGATATCTAATAAAACTACAAGAGATGGGTTGCATACCTCTGGATGCAATCTATCATGATCATGGAGGTAACGAAGATTTAACCTTCCATAGCTTAGCCTGTATCCAACTCTTTTTCTTCCCCTAGGGTAACATTTGCGAGCAAATCTTTCGTGTTTCCTTCATCCTTGAAATGATCAACACCGTGCCCTTTATTATCACGGTACGTTTCGACTAACTGAAAACGAGAATTTCTGTTATCACCCGATGGTGGAGCCCATTCTTTAAGACAGTGGTTCTCAACCTTTATAGGGCTGCGACCCCTTTCATACAATTCCCCACGATGCGGCGACCCCAACCGTAAAATTATGATTTCATCGCAGTGATAGGCAGCGATCTCAGCGCGCCTCAGCAGCCGCAGAAGGGGGGAAAAAGCGGCAAACTGTTTTTTTGAATTTATCACGCCTGAAGCCGTATTGGCTAGCGATCTGAACTGCTTGCGATTGCCTTGAGGACGGAGGCCTTAAAGCGGAGACTCCTCCCCTATTAAGTTTATCGGGCCTGAAGCCAGATTAGGCTAGCGATTGGGAGTGATTGCAGCTGGCTTGAGAGGGAGACATCAGAGCAAACATTTCTCTCTTTTTTAATTCATCGCGCCTGAAGCCGAATTCGGCTAGCGATTTGAAGAGCCTGCAGCTGGCTTGTGGAGTCAACCATTGGAGCGCGATTCTTCGACTCGCAAGTATACTTCCCATATTTCCGATGATCTTAGGCGACCCCTGACAAATTGTCATTTGACCCCCAACGGGGTCGTGACCCACAGGTTGAGAACCGCTGCTTTAAGACAACCGCTTCCCTTTACTGAAAATACAGTTTTTGAAAGAGTGTGGGTGCTAATGGGCCATACTAACAGCAGCCAACTCAGAATATTTGTGGGCTTTGTAAGAATCTAATTACCAGCATGGTAAACAATTTCTGGACTATATTGGTGCCTTGGGAACGCTACAGATGTCTCCATGTAGTTAGCGGGAAAGAAGCTTAGTTCAAGAGAAAAGACATTTTCTAGCAATCATAACCAGGTCCTTTTGGCTGTGGTTTTTTTTGTGTGTGTGTGTGTGGTTTTTTTTTTAGATATTTTGGCCACCTCTACGGAATTTATTCATTCCCGTGTTCTTGAATTGCTGGTTGGCGAAGTATGCTTTGGAGAACATGATAGTAAGTAGATGGTAGAAACAAAAATGCCTTTTTCTGCATGAGAACTTTGGGGAACGTGTCGGGCATATCCCGCTTTGTTGCGATGATACACGTACAGTAGACTGATACAGCTGGCTAAATTCTGCATCTGGATTAACAGAATGCAATGGTTGGGTTTAGAAAGAATGCTACATCTAAAAATAAACCACAATATGGTTCGGGTCACATACCGTGCGAAAGCCACAATTTTGTTTCTGTGACAGCTGAACCACAAGCTGGAATGAGATACAAACTGAACTTCTTCCTTTCCTTTCCTTCCCTTCCCTTCCCTTCCCTTCCCTTCCCTTCCCTTCCCTTCCCTTCCCTTCCTTCCTTTCCTTTCCTTTCCTTTCCTTTCCTTTCCTTTCCTCCTTTCCTTTCCTTTCCTTTCCTTCCCTTCCCTTTCCTTCCCTTCCCTTCCCTTCCCTTCCTTTCTCCTTTCCTTTCTTCCTTTCCTTTTCTTTCCATTCCTTTCCTTTCCTCCTTTCCTTCCTTCCTTCCTTCCTTTCTCCTTTCCTTTCTTCCTTTCCTTTCCTTTCCTTTCCTTTCCTTCCCTTCCCTTCCCTTCCTTTCTCCTTTCCTTTCTTCCTTTCCTTTCCTTTCCTTTCCTTTCTTTCCTTTCCTTTCCTTTCCCTCCCTTCCCTCTTTCATTCTCTTCTCCCTTCCCTTCTCTCTTCCCTTTCCTCTTCTCCTTCCTTCCTTCCTTCCTTCCTTCCTTCCTTCCAGAATGACTTGCATCGAGCAATACAACGGACTCAGTCTGCCATGTTCAACCAAGTGCTCATTTTAATTTGCACTCTGCTTTGTCTTGTTTTCACTGGGTAAGTTCTTTGGCTTTCCCCGTCGTGCCTCGCCCTACAGGAGATTTGACTTGAAGGAGACGCGATCCAATCTGTGGCCTCTGATTTTCAGGGGGGAAAAATCAAATTGACCTAATCTAATGTCTGTCCGCATCGATTAGGAAAATCAGACCAAGCCAATTTATCACATAGTTTGAATTTTCCAAATCATATGGAAAGCAGATCAAGCCAACGATTTGAAACAATATTGAAACAATTCCATGCTGATTGTTGACTAGATGTTTCCTAATTTTACGATAAAAACCTGGTTTTACTACTAGAATCTCGTCTTTCCTCCCCTGCGATCTATTTATTTATTTGTTTGTTTGTTTGTTTGTCACAACAGTATATTTAAGCATAAGCATGAAATAACTATACGATATATAAGCATAAATATAATCACTAGTATGTAATAACTATATGAAATTGGATACAATCAAAGGGAACATTAGGACAGGAACGGTAGGCATGCTGGTGCTCTTATGCACGCCCCTTACAGGCCTCTTAGGAATGGGGTGAGGTCAATGGTAGATAGTCTTTGGTTGAAGCTTTGGGGATTTTGGGAAGAGACCACAGAGTCTGGTAGTGCATTCCAGGCATTAACAACTCTGTTGCTGAAGTCATATTTTCTGCAATCAAGATTCTCACATTAAGAATCTAATCACATTAATCTAATTAATCTAATCACATTAATCTAGAACCTGTGGCATCCAGCATTTAGAAAGAGCCGGTGAGAACCTCTCGCTCTTCAAGTCCTTCTATTTTTGCATCGTCACCTTCTCCACCGTCGGCTATGGAGACGTGACCCCCAAGATCTGGCCTTCTCAGCTACTGGTGGTGATCATGATATGCGTGGCCCTGGTGGTCTTGCCTCTGCAGGTAAGGTATGACTCTCTGGGGTTTACGACATGGATGGGATGAGCCATCAGTAAGAGGGGCTTTTGGACTGAGGAGTTTTGTACAGGAGTTCAACTCGCTAAATCAAAGCAAAAAGAGTTGGAAGTCCGTCAAAAGACAGGTTATGGGGTATGACATTGCAGCCTGAACATCTCAATTTCCATATATATACATATCCCTCCGTCCCTCCCTCCTGCCTTCCTTCCATCCATAATAGCATGATCTCTGATCAGATCTCCATCACCTCCTGAGCTGGGGGTGAGAGATCTTTCTCCATCAAGGAGAATCCCACTAAGGGCACACTGCCCAGATCCCTGATCTTTCTCCATCAAGGAGAACCTTTAACCATGAGGGCAATCTGTCCAGATCCCTGCTCTTTCTCCATCAAGGCGAATCCTTAACCACCAAAGACAGCCTGCCCAGATCCCTGATCTTTCTCCATCAAGGAGAATCCATAACCACCAAAGACAGCCTGCCCAGATCCCTGCTCTTTCTCCGTCAAGGAGAACCTTTAACCACCAAGGGCTCTCTGCCCAGATCCCAGACCCTTGGAAAAGATCTGCTTGCTTGTTTTTTTTGCAGTTTGAAGAACTGGTGTACCTGTGGATGGAGCGCCAGAAGTCAGGAGGAAATTACAGCCGCCATCGGGCTCAGACGGAGAAGCATGTTGTGCTTTGTGTCAGCTCCCTTAAGATAGATCTGCTGATGGATTTCCTCAACGAGTTCTATGCTCATCCAAGGCTGCAGGTGAAGGTTGGGTTGGATCTCTATTGGGAGGTAGGCAGGCATGTTGGAAATGTTTTTAAACATCTTTGCCAGCCTTGCCGGTGGCAATGTTTTGAGTTTTCATTGACATATTTCAATACATTTTGAAGAGAAACCCCTGCAGTTGGTGTGGCCAGAGTTGATAACATCCCAACCACTCTCTGACTCTATCATCATCTTCTTTTAATGACCCCATAATCCTTTGTGGGGTGGAGTCTAGACAACTGAAAGCAGCTGAGTGTTTACTGGCCAGATGTCTTTCCTGTCGCCAGTGCGGAGTTTTGTTCAGCAGATATAGTCTCATTGTGCTGAGAAGGAGAAATATCTGCCTCTACCTAGGATCGAACTCACAGCCTCCCGATTGTGAGGCAAGAGCTCCACCTCTAGACCACCGCACCATTCCAAACTCTCTGACTCGGTGCCTAACCAAAAATTTTCATTTTGCTTGATTGGTTCAGCATCTCAGTTTAATAAACTTTCATCCAGTTGGTCCACGATTTGACCTTGTTTAGATAACTTTCATCCTGAACTTTCATTTATATACCTTTCAGGATTACTACGTGGTCATCCTTTGCCCTACAGAAATGGATATTCAGGTGCGCCGCGTGCTTCAGATCCCATTGTGGTCCCAGCGGGTGATCTACCTCCAGGGATCTGCCCTGAAGGATCAGGATCTCATGAGAGCGAAGTGAGTTGGAAAGGGGAAAGCTGGTTTCTGTTCTTTTCTGTTCTGTTCTGTTCTGTTCTTTCACTGGATTTTTGGGACAGGTAAAACAAAGTCCATCAACACTGGACTTCACTGAGTGAGATTTTGAAGCTAGCTGGATGCCCGTGCTTCGCTACGAAACTATGTGATCGGGCGTGATAAATTGAGAGTTAAAGCCTGAAACGTAATGTAGAATGTGTAACGCCGTAGCATCAGAGCGTGTGAATATAAGGCAACTGGCAGTTGGAACAGAGTTCTTTTCAGGTGGGGAGGGGGAGTAGAACGTCCAGCTCCTTAGCATCGGAGCGTGTGAATATAAGGCAACTGGCAGTTGGGACAGAGTTCCTTTCAGGTGGAGAGGGGGAGTAGAACATCCAGCTCCTTAGCATTAGAGCGTGTTAATATAAAGCAACTGGCAGTTGGGACAGAGTTTCTTTCAGGTGGGGAGGGGGAGTAGAACGTCCAGCTCCTTAGCATCGGAGCGTGTGAATATAAGGCAACTGGCAGTTGGGACAGAGTTCCTTTCAGGTGGGGAGGAGTAGTAGAAAAGGAAAGTCGTAAAATGGGACAAAACTCACTTCACAAATTTCTCACTTTTAAACATGGTTCCCCTTCCCAGGTGTATTTCTAGTTGAACTTCTTGGGAGGTCAGGTTAATGGAATATTCTGTTTGCAGGATGGACAATGGAGAAGCTTGCTTCATTCTGAGCAGTCGAAATGAGGTGGACCGCACAGCTGCTGTAAGTCACAACACGAAATGACAACATGATTAAGTCCGAGGAAGGGGGAAAGGGGCTTCGACCCCCTTCTTTCCTCATCCCAGACAGCATTTGTGAAACTTCAACAATTATAACTTTGAAGGAAATTCTCAGATGATTCTATTCTATTTTCTATTCCATTCCATTCCGTTCTTCCTCTCCACATTCTATTCTATTCTATTCTATTCTGTTCTTTTTTTATCAATTTTATTAAATTTTAACAATTAAACAATTTACATTCAACTCTTGTGCATGACTATGACCATTTACATATCATCCCATTAGTGTTCTCCTATATTCTATATAATTTTACTAAATTATATTACTAATTCTAATTTAAATTTCTAATTTTTACTAATTCTACTATCTGTTATTTTTTCTTTTTTCCTATTTTTGATCCAATTATACCATTTCTCCCATATTACATAAAAATCCGAATCCTATTCTATTCTATTCTATTCTATTCTATTCTTTCACTCCACATTCTATTCTATTCTATTCTATTCTATTCTATTCTATTCCATCCCATCCCATCCCATCCCATCCCATTCCATATTCTGCTCTATTCTATTCTATTCTATTCTTTCACTCCACATTCTATTCTATTCTATTCTATTCTATTCTATTCTATTCTATTCTATTCTATTCTATTCTATTCTTTCACTCCACATTCTATTCTATTCCATCCCATCCCATCCCATCCCATCCCATCCCATTCCATATTCTGCTCTATTCTATTCTATTCTATTCTATTCTATTCTATTCTATTCTATTCTATTCTATTCTATTCTATTCTATTCTATTCTATTCTATTCCATTCCATTCCATTCCATTCCATTCTATTCCATTGTTCTGTTCTGCTCTGCTCTGCTCTGCTCTGCTCTGCTCTGCTCTGCTCTATTCTATTCTGCTCTGCTCTGCTCTATTCTATTCTATTCCATTCCACTTTCTATTCTATTCTATTCTATTCTATTCTATTCTATTCTATCCCATCCCATCCCATCCCATCCCATCCCATCCCATCCCATCCCATCCCATCCCATTCCATATTCTGCTCTGCTCTATTCCATCCTTCTAGTAATGCCACAGCCATTAATACATTAGTTCAAGGCAAGCCAACGATTTCTTATACATCCTCTCGGAAATGGCGGAGTCTTAACAGTTTGGACTTCTCCCCCTGCTCCTGCATAGAACGTGAGGCCTGCCAGGGACCCTTTCTAAGCAGGGCCTTTGTGCTCCTTCTTCCGTAGGATCATCAAACCATACTAAGAGCTTGGGCGGTGAAGGATTTTGCTCCCAACTGCCCCCTCTACGTTCAGATTCTGAAGCCGGAGAATAAATTCCACGTCAAATTTGCAGGTAGTACTTTCCTGCCCATCTGTCTGATGGTTGTTAAGATGGACAAATCCAACTCAAAAAACAGGGGGGGGGGAACGTCTCCGTGGTCACGTGGCTGCGTGACTCAATGCCCAAAGCGCACGGAATGCTGTTCCCTTCCCACCAAAGGTGGCCCCTATTTTTTGTTCTACTTGCATTTTTTTTTAACGTGCTTTCAAACTGCAGATCGATAAGCTCAGCGTCTTAGCCACTGAGCCACTGCTTCCCTTTCTGCAGAGTTTAATTGTTCCAGACACAGCTAAATATTTTTTTCCTGGAACGTTTACTGGACAATTTCATTCGCTACCCTGTTTTACACGCTCGTGGGCTTTATTTTTCTTCCAGTGTTGGAGTATTCGCAACTTCTGGAGGCAAGTTAATTGTTCTCACTGTCAGGAAATTTCTCCTTAGTTCTAAGTTATATATATATATATATAATATCAGAGTTGGAAGGGACCTTGGAGGTCTTCTAGTTCAACCCCCTGCCCAGGCAGGAAACCCTACACCATTTCAGACAAATGGCTATCCAACATTTTCTTAAAAATTTCCAGTGTTGGAGCATTTACAACTTCTGCAGGCAAGTTGTTCCACTGATTAATTGTTCTAACTGTCAGGAAATTTCTCCTTAGTTCTAAGTTGCTTCTCTCCTTGATGAGTTTCCACCCATTGCTTCTTGTTCTACCTTCAGGTGCTTTGGAGAATAGTTTGACCCCATCTTCTTTGGGACAGCCTCTCAGATATTGTAAGACTGCTATCATGTCTCCCCTGGTCCTTCTTTTCATCAAACTAGACATACCCAGTTTCTGCAACTGTTCTTCATATGTTTTAGCCTCCAGTCCCCTCATCATCTTTGTTGCTCTTCTCTGCAATCTTTCTAATGTCACACCTTGAAAGCGACAAAGGCATCTTTTTTTAAAAAAATTGTACTCACAAATCAACTTGTCAAAGGGATCCTGCTGGAAATTTAAAATGATGCTTCAGAATATGAAAGGACCTGTTGTTGTTGTTGTTGTTGTTGTTATTATTATTATTATTATTATTATTATTATTATTATTATTATTATTATTATTATTATTATTATTATTATTTCAGATCATGTGGTGTGCGAAGAGGAATGCAAATTCGCCATGCTGGCCCTGAATTGTGTCTGCCCAGCTACCTCTACTCTTATTACCCTTCTCGTCCATACCTCCAGAGGGCAGTAAGTAGTTAAAAACTGTGATGGGGCTGGTCAGTTTCTAGCTGGGGCAACTTCTGACTATGACACGTCAAAGAAATTGAATGTCGAGCATGAGAAATCAGGAACTCCAGGAAATTCAAACAAATTATACAGATTTATTGCAAGCCGAAGCTCTCTACAAGATTCTGAACTACTAATGGTCAAGGCAAATTGGTGGTAGATAAATGTCGAAAGGTGAGCTGGATTTAGATATTTTGTGAGCACAAAGGAATTCATGACTGATAACACATTTGACCCAGGGGTGAAATGCTACCAGTTTGCACTGATTCGGACAAACCGGTAGTGATAAAAACTACCGGTTCGGGCGAACCGGTAGTTAAAAAAAAAGCTACCAGTTCCTCTGAACCAGTATTTCCGACGATCAGCCGTGCCACACAATTTAAAATTGCTAGAAAGCAGGAAATCCTGCTTTCTAGTGGAGCTAAATCGCATGGCACAGCTGTCCCCGGCCCCCTCGCTGTTCTACTTATCTTCCCAAGCCTCCTTTTTCCACGCAAAGTGTGCGTTTGGTGTGTATTGTGCATGAACGCACAGCGCACATTTGGCACGCACTGCGCAGCCAGAGAACCAGTGGCAAACCGGTTCAGATTTCACCACTGATTTGACCCCTCCCTCAGACTCAGCCTGATCATCTCTTACATTGTGTTTCCATTTAAAAGAAAGTTGTCCATTTTTGGACTAACTCTATGACTTCTTTCACGCATGAGATCCAACACCAGGAGTGAAGTGCTCCCGGTTCGGACCGGATCACCTGATCCGGTAGCGATGGCAGCGGGTGGTTCGGAGAACCGGTAGCAAAAATCCCTGCCCCCCCCCGCTCCCTCCCGCATGCCCAGCTGAGCCACGCGATCATCAGAGGCTTTTTTTTTTTTACTTTTAAAAGCATTTTTTCGGCCCAAGAAAAAATGCTTTTAAAAGTAAAAAAAAAAAGCTTCTGATGATCACATGGCTCAGCTGGGATCATCAGAACCTTTTAAAAGCATTTTTTTCTACAAGCTCTTCGGCCGAAGAGGTTGTAGGAAAAATGCTTTTAAAAGTAAAAAAAAAAAAAAAGTTGGCCATGCCACCCGGTCACATTACCCACCACCACCAAGCCACACCCACAGAACCGGTAGTAACAAATTTTACATTTTACCCCTGCCTAACACAATTGTCACATCTTCCCGTAGGCTCTGTCCTCGGTGATTAGTCCTTTCTGCTTTCCATAATTCATTTTTTTTTGTTTACATTTATATCCCGCCCTTCTCCGAAGATTCAGGGCGGCTTACAGTGTGTAAGGCAATAGTCTCATCCTATTTGTATATTTATATACAAAGTCAACTTATTGCCCCCAACAATCTGGGTCCTCATTTTACCTACCTTATAAAGGATGGAAGGCTGAGTCAACCTTAGACCTGGTGGGGCTTGAACCTGCAGTAATTGCAGGCAGCTGTGTTTTTTTAATAACAGGCTTCTTACAGCCTGAGCCACACCGCGGCCCTTTTCATTCTTCTAAATTCATTCTTCTAAATTCATTCTTCTAAAGAGCACTCGATGAGTTGACAAAGGGCTAGCGAGCTCCTCGGTAGGTTTCGTTTGATTTGAATCCACTCTTCTCCTGACAACTAGAACAATTAATCGGTGGAACGACTTGCCTCCAGAAGTTGTGGGTGCTCCAACACACTGGAGGTTTTTAAGAAGAGATTAGACAACCATTTGACTGAAATGGTAGAGGGTTTCCTGCTTGAGCAGGGGGTCAAAGCAGAAGACTTCCAGGCAGGGGTGAAATCTAAAAAAATTTCCCTACCGGTTCTTTGGGCGTGGCTTAATTGGTGGGTGTGGCTTGGTGGTCAGGTGACTGAATGGGCATGGTCAATAATAATAAATAATAAAAATAATAAAGTATACCAAACTTGGGAGGCACCGGTCTACCTTCTTTAAAAATAGAGGCTCCGGTCTACTAATTGCCTTTTTTTTGGAAGGCACAGGTCTACCAAGTGCCTTTTTTTGGCAAGCACTGGTCTACCTTCTTTAAACATAGAGGTACTGGTCTACTAGCTGCCTACAGCGCTGATCAGCTGTAGTGTGGTCCTTTGAAGTGTCGTGGCAGTCATTTAAGGCCGTTTGCTTCAGGGACAGAGAGGTTCAGGGAAACAGCGAGACATGGGCAGTGGGGGGGGGCAGGGATTTTTGCTACGTGTTCTCCGAACTACCAGCCCCCATCGCTACCGGATCGCGCAATCCAGTCCGAACCAGGAGCATTTTACCCCTGCTTCCAGGCTCCCTTCCGACTCTGTTATTCTCTTACTTCCAGGGAAGGTCAGGAGTCTCCGGAACAATGGCAAAGAATGTACGGGCGATGCTCGGGCAATGAAGTTTACCACATCCGCATGGGTGACAGCAAGTTTTTCATGGAGTACGAAGGAAAGAGCTTCACCTACGCGTCCTTCCATGCTCACAAAAAGTAAGCGGAAAAGCCAGATTTTTTTTTTTAGTTTGGTCTTTGGGTGGGTTTGTCAAGGAGGAGTTCCGAATGGAATATGGGAAGGGGATGGGAAAACAATTCACAAGTTCTGTTTTGCAATGCCCACCCAAAGCCTTTGGGGATTTTGCAAAATTATTCCACGTGGAATAATTGGGACTTTCTTCCAATGTTCCTCTGGAGTGCAGGAGACAGTGTATAGAAGTTCCACCCTTAAAAGTAAAGGTTCCCCTCGCACATATGTGCTAGTCGTTCCTGACTCTAGGGGGCGGTGCTCATCTCCGTTTCAAAGCCGAAGAGCCAGCACTGTTCGAAGACGTCTCTGTGGTCATGTGGCCGGCATGACTCAATGCCAAAGGCGCACGGAATGCTGTTCCCTTCCCACCAAAAGTGGTCCCTATTTTTTTTTCTACCTGCGTTTTTTACGTGCTTTCGAACTGCTAGGTTGGCAGAAGCTGGGACAAGGAACGGGAGCTCACCCCGTTATGCGGCACTAGGGATTCGAACCGCCGAACTGCCGACCTCTCTGATCGACAAGCTCAGCGTCTTAGCCACTGAGCCACCGTGTCCCTGCTACAGCCCTACTACATGCCTAATAAAACAGAGACATTAGACATTCATATTATATAGTATTGTATTGTAGGAAGAACACAATATCTCTGTTGATTTGCACCCTTCACGAGTGGCTCATTGTAGCTAACACTTCCGTTTGAGATCAGATTTTAGCTGCCACGAGAACCATATAATAGAAATGCAGGTTAGAAATTGAAATAGATCTGTCCAATTAGTGCTGCTTGCTGCATTCCCAGCTACTTACCAGCATCGACACCAAGGTTCAGTTTTAAATTGCCGCCCCCCGGTTTTATATCGATCCTTTATCCTCTCAGGTATGGTGTTTGCTTGATGGGTGTGAAAAAGGAGAACAAGAGCATCCTTCTCAACCCGGGACCACGACACATCATGACCGCGTCTGATACGTGTTTCTACATCAACATCACCAAAGAGGAGAACTCCGCCTTCATCTTCAAACAGGAAGAGAAGCAGAAACAGAAGCTGTTTATGGGCAAAGGAATCTACGACGGACCATCAAGATTGCCGGTCCATAGCATCATCGCTAGCATGGGTGAGCTGCTCTTGACTTTCTCCCAAGTGTGTCGTGGTTGGAATCTCCAGCTAGACAGGAGGAGGCGTTAAGAAGGGGCTGAGCTCAGAATCTTTACGTGGCAGAATCCCTGACACCTTTATCTGATCATTCCCAAAATGAATGGGGGACCATCTGGAGCAGTGGTTCTCAACCTTTATAGTGCTGCGACCCCTTTAATACAATTCCCCACAATGTGGCAACCCCAACCGCAGAAGGGGGAAAAAAGCATCAAACTGTTTTTTTTAATTTATCGCACCTGAAGCCGTATTGGCTAGCGATCTGAACTGCTTGCGATTGCCCTGAGGACAGAGGCATTAAAGTGGAGACTCCTCCCCTATTAAGTTCATCGCGCCTGAAGCCAGATTAGGCTAGCGATTGGGAGTGATTGCAGCTGGCTTGAGAGGGAGACATCAGAGCAAAGATTTCTTTCTTTTTTAAATTAATCGCGCCTGAAGCCGAATTCGGCTACCATTGGAGTGCGATTCTTCGACTCGCAAAGTATACTTCCCATATTTCCGATGGTCTCAGGCGACCCCTGGCAAATCGTCATTCGACCCCCAACGGGGTCGCGACCCACAGGTTGAGAACCGCTGATCTGGAGAGATTCTTGTAACTAGCAATAAAGCTTCTGCTTAAAACCATCCATGGAGGGTACTGGTTTGCAACAGGTGTGTTGCAAAATTCCTCTGACTTTCCAAAGCAGTGGTCTCCTTCATCAGTTTCCCATGAGGGAAAACTGACAGCCCTTCGTGCCAGTGATAAGATACAAGGCAGTAAAAATAAAAATAAAAAATAGGGAGACCATAACCCTACTGAGATTTTTTTCCTGGAGCATCCCCTGGTCTGTAGAACACACTTCCCCCATGGCCCCCTACCCATTTTAGCCTTCTGGAAGGATGTAAAGCAGTGGTAGTCAACCTGGTCCCTACCGCCCACTAGTGGGCGTTCCAGCGTTCATGGTGGACGGTAGGGTTTTTGTCTGATATTGAAGCACTTTCCATTTTTAATTTAATTGACTTTTTTAAAAAAAATCATAGCATTATTTAAAAACATTTTCATTAGGTTTTCATAAAATTCCCCATGACAATTTAATTTTCTGAAAATATACTATTTGTATCGCGCATAAGTTTAGTTCGCATTACATAAGTGAAACTAAACGGCGCTATAGTGCGACCCCAAACAAAAGAGCCTCATCCCAGAATAGCTCGCGCATCTGCCCCCACACCACCCAGCTGTAACAGACAAGCAGAGCTGTTAGCCGCCCCCCACCAAACCCAATCCACGATGCGCGAGAGGCATGCGCAGACGACGATACACGGCGCATTACTGTGGAACCGGTGGGCGGTTAGAAAATTTTACTACTAACAGAGATACAAAAGTGGGCAGTAGGTATAAAAAGGTTGACTACCCCTGGTGTAAAGGGACTGGCTTTTCCCCCAAAGCATTACAATGGGGTAAATTGGGACTCTGAAAGACTGTATGAATTGATGGAGGGGAGATGGTGGGTGAGTTACAGGTGGAAACGAGTTGCTGAAATCCTTGCTATTCTTCCCTTCCTTTGTCTAAATCTCGCTCGAGAGTTTTTGTAACACAGTTTCGTGCTTGGGGGACGGGGGAGGGGAGGGGAAAATTAGGAGCCCGATCATCTCTCTGGAGATATTGGGACTAGAAACAGGTAGTCCTCAACTTACGACCCCGAAATTTCTGTTGTTAAGCGAGACATTTGGTTAGGGGAGTTTTGCCCCGTTTTACGACCTTTCTTGCCGCCGTGGGTTAAGCGAATCACTTGCCGTCGTTAAGTGAGTCGCATGGTCCTTAAGTGAACCTGGCTTCCCCCGTTGACTTGGCTCGTCGAAAGGTCGCCAAAGATGATCCCGCGACCTTGGGACAGTATTGCCACGGTCATTAATATTGAACTGGTTGCCAAGGCTCTGAATTTTGATCATGCGATCATGGTCGTAACTGTGAAAAACTGGGGGAAAAGGTGCTAAGTCACCTTTTTTCGGCCCTGTGGTAAGGTTGGACGGTCACTAAAGGAACTATTGTAAGTACAGAGCTCCCTGTACTTCCAGATCTCTTTGGAAGAGGTGTCCAATTCTGCGTAGAAAGTCCCAGCTGGTCTATCCGAGAACTTCAGACTGGCAGTCCTGGGCAGCAGCTGTGGATGCCGGCACCCCGGTACAGTCAGCTGCGGCCGCGGCTGGCTGTGGGGGGCGAGTTATTGGCCCCAATGGAAAGGTTGCGCAACTTGGGTGTCCTCTTGGATGGGCGGCTGTCGTTTGAAGATCATTTGGCGGCCGTCTCCAGGAGGGCTTTTTACCAAGTCCGCTTGGTTCGCCAGTTGCACCCCTTCTTTGACCGGGATGCCTTATGCACGGTCACTCATGCTCTGGTCACTTCCCGTTTGGATTATTGCAATGCTCTCTACATGGGGCTGCTCTTGAAGTGCACCCGGAGGCTGCAGCTAGTCCAGAATGCAGCTGCGCGTGTAATAGTGGGAGCAACTCGTTGCTCCCATGTAACACCAATCCTGTGCAGTTTGCACTGGCTTCCTGTGGTCTTTCGGGTGCGCTTTAAGATTTTGGTTACCACCTTTAAAGCGCTCCATGGCTTAGGGCCCGGGTACTTACGGGATCGCCTGCTGTTACCCTATGCCTCCCACCGACCCGTACGCTCACACAGAGAGGGCCTTCTCAGGGTGCCGTCCGCCAGACAATGTCGGCTGGAGGCCCCCAGGGGTAGGGCCTTCTCTGTTGGAGCTCCTACGCTTTGGAATGAACTTCCCCCGGGTTTACGTCAAGTGCCTGATCTTCGGACTTTTCGCCGTGAGCTGAAAACGCACCTATTTATTCAAGCGGGACTGGCTTAGAAGTTTTACTAATTTTAACTGGGGCTATTTATAAATTTTAGTATTTTAAACCGTTTTAAATTCTGGCCATTTTGTAATATGTTTTGTTTTAGTTTTGTTTTAAAGTTTATATTGTTGATTTTTATTTGGCTGTACACCGCCCTGAGTCCTTCGGGAGAAGGGCGGTATAAAAATCGAATAAAATAAAATAAAGAAATAATAAATATCTCATCTCCTCCTCCTCCTTACCAGGCACGGTGGCCATGGACCTTCAGAACACCGAATGCCACCCCAACCACAGCTCCAAGCTAACTCTGCCAGCGGAGAACGGGTCTGGAAAAAGGAGACCCAGTATCGCCCCGGTTCTGGAGGTGGCAGACGCCTCTTCTCTTCTACCCTGCGACATGCTCAGCGACCAATCCGAGGACGAGGTGACTCAGTCCGATGACGACGGACTGACCATTATAGAGTGAGTTTTTTTTTTTAATTCTTCCCCACGAGGAGCCCAAGCGCACCCATAAGCACAAATGCACTGTTGGAAGAAATATCCGTCTGGTTCAGCTCAGGGGTGAAATCTACTTACCTTCCCTACCGGTTCGGAAGTGCATGTGACCTCTCTGCACATGCGCAAACCCTTCTGCACATGCGCAGAGGGTAAAAAACAGGTTACTTCCTGTTTAAAACCAGGAAGTAACAGCATCCGGGCGGGTGGGTGGAGCCTCACGTTGCTGCCGTTACTGGTTTTCCAAGCCAACCACCACCGCTGCTACCGGATCGCCTGAACCGGTGCAAACCGGTAGCATTTCACCCCTGGTTCCGTTCCAAGCCGGGAGAAAGTCCCGAGACAAAATGGAGGCTGGAGACTGATTGGAAAGAAGGATTAATGGTGAAGCAGAACCACCAAGCACATGGAGGGGGGGGGATTTACACCTTCTCTTGGGCTTTGCACTTGAGCTTCCTGTTCCTGTGCAAGAACATGTATTCTATTGTCTATTCTGGAGGTCATAGCTGGCTCTATAGGTTGTCTGAGCTAAGTTTGGTTGAAGTTTGGACTGCTGACGCAATGAAGGGGCTTGTTGGGCAATTCCTATTGTGGCTGAGGGCTAACCCTACCTTGTTCAGATCTTGGTGCAGCTAATTTGCTTATGAATAGAGCTAGCTGTCTCTTTATCTCTTAAGTGCTGACAACTGCTGAGGGCTATTACGAAAGGGGCTATTAAGAGTGTGTTTCCAAGGAAATATAATATTCTTCCTTTTTTAATATTTCTCAAAATATTTCATTCTTCTAGGAGAGAGGTGGGTGCTAACTTTCTATAGCACATAAACACAGCCACTCACACACCAAGGGTGGCCATGCCTTGTCCACAAACTCTTCTTTTTAATTTCACTCCATCTCTCCCACACAATGAGTTTGACGTAACTTGAAATTCATCTGTGACATCCTGTTGTTTTGCCTTCTTCCCAATCTTAAAACCCTGTTTTATTCGTCAGTTCCGTTTGATCTTCCACTCTCGTCTTCGTTGTTAACATCTTCGCGGTGTGTTTAGTCCTCTTAAAACCTGCAAATGTGCCAGATCTTTTAATCTGTCCATTAATATTTGGATTCTCTTTGAAACATTTTTTTTTGGATTCTCTTTGAAACGTTTTTTGTTTTTTTTTAAATGTGTTTTGATACGCACGTAGTCTCTGCTAAGGTTGTGCTCTGAGTATTAAAAGAGACTCAGTGTGATTCCGGCACTCAGTTCCCCCGTAAGTGCAGCCATGCAAATTTCCTATTATTTACCTCCCAGCAGAAGCCTATTTGCATATATTAACCTCCACTTAATGGTCTATTTCAGCTCTATTTTCCTAGCTCCCACCAGAAGCTGTCAAAAAACGGGGAGGAAATCAAGAGTTTATTTGGCTAAGATGGAACAGCATTACCATCTGGTGGAGAAAAGTGGAACTGTTTTGACTCTCTCCTTCCACATCCTTGAAACGAAGCCAGGCAGGGCTCGGCTGAATGGCAGCCCCTTCCTCTCTCTTAAAATTTTTCAGATGTGGTCTGCATGCAGTCAATCGGAGTTCTGTTAAAAGGTGTTGGGGAACTTGATCAGGGTTGGTGAAGTGTTGAGCAAGATGTCCCTCTACATTTCTGAAGTTCTACTGAACATCGGTAGAACCAGTGGTATTCAGCTGGTTCAGACCGGTTCGTCCGAACTGGTAGCGGAAATTGCAAGTGGCCTTGGCCACCCGCCCCGGCTCGATACCATCCTATTTAGGCACTTTTTTGAGGCCGGGTGCATGGACAGCGCATGCGTGCTCACATTTGCGAACCGGTAGTGAATAGCAGAATACTCTATTGAGTAGAACCCCTTGCAAGAAGTCCAACAAGAGTGATAAATGGAATGATCCATCTTGTGGTGTAGATATGTGGGAGTCAGGCAAGATGTCGTGTCCCACTCCTCCGCTGACGGCCGGGTCAGGGAAATTCGAATCAGGCGTGCCTCTGCAGCTCTGCCAAGTTCTCAAGGCAGGCAGGAGACCAGAAAGTGACTTCAGCAAGATATGTTAGACTTTGCCTGACTCAGAGAATGCCAGAAAGCAGATCCTTTATATAGGCCATGGGGTGTGGCTCCATGACTCAGCACTTATCCAGGCCTGCCCCTCCCTTCCTTCTGTTGCCGCCGCCTATCAATTCTTCTGAAGCGAGGGTCACTCCAGTCTGCAGCTGTTGGTAATTGACCTTCCTCAGGCTCACATGCTGTGAGGGAGGGGGAGGGGTCTAGTTGCTCCGTTTGCCTGGGCATGGAGCCAGAGCTGGGGGCTGAAGGTACTTCTTCCTCCTCAGCCTGTCTGGGCATGGAGCCAGGGCTGGGGCCGGGAGGCATACTAGGACATTCCTCAGCATTCGGAAGCAGATAAGAAGGCCCCGGCTGCGGTGAAAGCGGGCGAGACACAACATGGAATGGAGGCTAAATCGTACGAGGAACTGTTGAGGGAGCTAACCTGTTGAAGAGAAGGATTGAGCGGGGACCTGAGAACTGTCTTACAGTACTTGAGGGACAGAGTAGCGGGGATTGACTTGTTCTCCAAAGCCCCAGAGGGCAAGGCAAGAAGAAGCTTGTTAAGGAGACATCCAACTTAGAAGTAAGGAGGACTTTCTTGACATTGAGAACTATGAACCAACAGAAGAGCTTGCCTCCTGAAGTTGTGGGTGCTCCATCGCTGGAGGTTTTCAAACATAGACTGGACAATCATTTGACTGGAATGGTATAAGGCCATGATGGCGACCCTATGGCACATGTGCCACAGGTGACACTCAAAGCCTTCTTTGCGGGCACGCCAACCATCGCTCCAGCCCATCTCCACCGTGTATGCACACGCACCTCCCACCGGTCTCTGCCACGCATGTGCAGGGGGTGGGTTGGCATGCGCAGGGGCACTCAAATTGCCTTTTGGGGGGGTGTCCACGTGCATGTTCCCCCCTGCACCCCGTTTTGGAAGACCTCCTGGAGCAACCTGGAAACCAAAAATGGGCGAGGGAGTGCGGGGCGCATGCGCAGGTGGGCAAGGCACATGGGCGGGGGATGCTCGCATTGCATTTTGGGGGTCCGCACGCGAGCTTTGGGCACTCGGCACCAAAAAGGTTCGCCGTCACTGGTATAAGGTCTTCTGCTCAAGCAGGAGGTTGGACTAGAAGATCTCTGAGGCCCCTTCCAGCTCTTGGAGCCTATGTTCCAGGCTCAGGAGGGAAAAGATGGCTCGAATCTTCATCTGTCTCTCTTTATTTTGAAAGGTACGTGAAGGGGTATCCTCCAAACTCACCTTACATTGGAAGTTCTCCTACCCTCTGCCATCTTTTACCTGTCAAGGCCCCGTTCTGTTGCTTACGTCTGGACAAGGTAAGAGGCCACTTCTGGAGCTCCTTAAATTGGAACTATACAGATACTCCTCGACTTACGACCACAACCGAACCCAAAATGTATGCTGCCAAGGGAGAAATTTGTTAAGCGTGTCTTGTCCAGGGGTGAAATCCAGCAAGTTCTGGAGAACCGGCTGCAGAAATTTTGAGTAGTTCGGAGAACCGGCAAATGCCACCTCTGGCTGGCCCCAAAGTAGGGTGGGAATGGAGATTTTGCAATATCCTTCCCCTGCCACGCCCACCAAGCCACGCCCACCAAGCCACACCACGCCCACCAAGCCACGCCCACCAAGCCATACCACGCCCACCAAGCCACGCCCACAGAACCGGTAGTTTAAAAAAAATTGGATTTCACCGTTGGTTTTGTCCCTATTTTATGACTTTCCTCGCCGCAATTTGTTAACTGAGTCGCTGCAGTTGTTAAACGAATCGCACGGCCGTTAAGTGAATCCGGCTTCCCCGTTGACTATGCTCGTCCGAAGGTCGCAAAAGGGGATTGCGTGACCACCCCGGGATCCTGCAACTGTTGTAAATGTGGCTATGCGGATGTCAGAAGTATGAAAAATGGTCTTTTCTCAGTGCCATTGTAACTTGGGACGGTCACTGAGTGAACTGCTGTAAGTCAAGGACTATCTGTATAGAGCATCAATCCCCGCCTATTCTAAACTCCCTTGTAACATGGACATTTGTGCTGGTGCGTTTCCAGGGCTGCAAACACAACAGTTACGAAGACGCGAAGGCCTATGGCTTTAAGAACAAGTTGATCATTGTGTCCGCTGAGACCGCGGGCAACGGCTTGTATAATTTTATTGTCCCTCTTCGGGCGTATTATCGTTCACGGAAGGAGTTGAATCCCATTGTGCTGCTGCTAGACAACAAGCAAGTGTCTTTCTTTCTCTCTCTCTCTCTCTCTTTCTTTCTGTCTTTTTCTTCCTTCCTTCCCTCCTCCCTTCTTTCCTTTCTTCCTTCCTTTCTTCTTCCTTTCTTCCCTCCTTCTTTCCTTTCTTTCTTCCTTCCTTCCTTCCCTTCCTTCCTTCCTTTCTTTCTTTCCTTCTTTCTTTCTCTCTTTCTTCCTTCCTTCCTTCCTTCCTTCTTTCCTGCCTGCCTGCCTCCCTCCTTCTTTCTTTTCTTCCTTCTTCCTTCCTTCCTTTCCTGCCTGCCTCCTTCTTTCTTTTCTTCCTTTCTTCTTCCTTCCCTTCTTCCTTCCTTTCCTCTTCCTTCCTTTCTTCTTTCTTTTTTCTCCCTTTCTCCTTTTCTTCCTTCCATCCTTCTTTCCTGCCTGCCTGCCTCCTTCTTCCTTCCTTTCTTTCCTTCCTTCCTTCCTTCCTTTCTTCTTTCTTTCTTTCTCCCTCCCTCCCTCCCTTTCTTTCTTTCTTTCTTTCTCCTCCTCCTCCTTCCTTTCTTCCTCCTTCCTCCCTCCTCCTTCTTCCTTCCTTCCTTCCTTTCTTCCTTCCTTTCTTCCTTCCTTCCTTCCTTCTTTATTTATTTCTCCCTCCCTCCCTCCCTTCCTTTTCCCCAGATGATTTATCTTGAACGCACAGTACGCTGTGTCACTGCTGCATGTAGAAACACAGGCACAACATTTATAGCAGAGAACCAGAATGCCAGCAAGAAGGAGTCAGCAGCTGAGCAGGGCTGAGTCATCATTAAAAAGCGTAGGGCACTCAAACAATGCTGTGTGGGAAAGTGTTCGGAATTAGAGAGACCGCTGCTCCGGTTTCTTCTTTCCCTCCCTCCCTGTTGTGGAATTTGGTTTCCATTGGTTGTTGAGCTGAGGAGTGAAACTTGAGTCACTTGTGGAGAAGGAGAAGAGATGAAAGCAGATGCCCCTTAAAACTTTGCAGTATTTATCTAGTAGTGTGAAGCGGAAGGCTCAATTAAATTGATTTATCGCTACTACTCATGCCTGCGCATAGGCATCTTCTCAACTAACAGTTAGTAGCTGCTTGGAGTTAGATAAGGGTCCATGGAATTCAAGGCAGGTTGGGCTTATTTCCTTTGTGGCTACGTAAGGATTCTGGGCTGATCTCTCTTTTAACTCCAACCCAGGCCATTGTTTGTCCTACAAGTAGTTATGCTGTGTGTGCTTTGGTTTGGTGAGGTTAACGTCAGATGTATGATCTGCCTAATGACTGACTGGGTGGGCGTGGCTAGGTGGTCATGTGACTGGGTGGGTGTGGCCAACTTGATGTCACTCATGGCGAGAGGCGCCTCACTGGCCCCTACTCTCCCCTCCCCTCCCAGCCACTCCTTGCCTCTCCGCCCAGGCTCATTATGGCCCCATCAGGAAGCAGTTGTTGGAGCTAAGCAGAAAACAGCTGGCTCAGTTTAAATTGGATCAGAGCGAGAAGGAGGCTCAGCAGAAGCACCTCACTGAGGACCAGGAGCATAGGCTTTCCAAGCAGAGGGAAGACCTGTGGGAGTGCAAGGCCAGGGACCGGCGCCTGGAGGCTCAGCAGGCTGAGATGGTCAGCCAGTTCCAGGCCATGATGGAGTCCCACTAGAATGAGGCTCTCCAGCTCTTCACCACCACCAGCACTTCCCTCCAGCCTTCACCCAAAGCCCCACACCAGGAGGCTGAAGCAGACCCCACATCGGAATTTCTGCCCCCCTCCGACCCACACAGAAAGACCCCGAAGGGGGAGACTCTCTGCATCAACACAAACGTTCATTGCACATATCCAGCCCAGGAGCCGTAGTGAGGAGCCCTAATTTAGTGCAATATTTAAAAAATGCAAATAATTTTTCTGTGAACCACCAAAATTTTCTCACAGACCACCGGTGGTCCACAGACCACCAGTTGGTGACCGCTGGTATAAACACATCCGTTTAGATGATTAGGAATGGACTCAACTTTTCCAAAATCAGACAAGATAAATCCCTGCTTCAGGATCTTAACCATTAGAAAGAGCATGTTTAGAAAGCAATAAGAACGTTAATGGAATTGAACCTGATTTTTTTTTGTCTCCATTTTTTTTTTAGACCTGACCATCACTTCTTAGAAGCCATCTGTTGTTTTCCAATGGTTTATTATATGGAAGGTACAATTGATAAGTAAGTGTCTTCTTTCTCTCAGAACATTAAAAATCCATCTTCCATATACTTGAAGGTGTAGGAGATGACCAGGCTGAGCCTGAAGGAGGGATCAAATGCATCATAAGCCAGTGTTCTCAACCTTTATAGTCCTGCGACCCCTTTAATACAATTCCCCACAATGTGGCAACCCCAACCGTAAAATTATTTTCGTTTTGAATTTATCGCGCCTGAAGCCGTATTGGCTAGCGATCTGAACTGCTTGCGATTGCCTTGAGGACGGAGGCATTAAAGCGGAGACTCCTCCCCTGTTAAGTTTATGGCGCCTGAAGCCAGATTAGGCTAGCGATTGGGAGTGATTGCAGCTGGCTTGAGAGGGAGACATCAGAGCAAAGATTTCTCTCTTTTTTAATTCATTGCGCCTGAAGCCAAATTCGGCTAGCAATTTGAAGAGCTTGCAGCTGGCTTGTGGAGTCAACCATTGGAGCGTGATTCTTCGACTCGCAAGTATACTTCCCATATTTCCGATGGTCTTAGGCGACCCCTGGCAAATCGTCATTCGACCCCCAATGGGGTCGCGACCCACAGGTTGAGAACCACTGTCGTAAGCCATGAGTTTAAGAGAGCTAAGTCCAGCCCACCTTAAGTGCCTTTCTTTTTTAAAAAAATAGTTTTTATTGAGTATTTTACATTTGTAAAACCAAAAACATAATGAAAAAAGACAAAAACCAAAAAAAAGAAAAGGGGAAAAAAAGGAAAGAGGAAGACATACACATACATCAAATATTAAAATACAAAATAAATATAACAACATTATATAATATATTACAACTTTCTGCATCGACAGTTTCCTTGCTGTTAAATTCAATCTTTCTAAATAATCCCTTATTCTTGTATAGCCATATACAAATCTTTATACTCATTTGAACTCACTGAATCTCCTGATTTCCCTGGCATTTGACAGTTATTCTGTCCAGCTTCAGACTCAGCCTGGTCACCTCCTACAGAAGGATAATAATTTAGGAGTTGTGGAGATATATTTTTTTTTTACTGCTGATAGATATATTGCGTATTGTTTCTTTCCTTCTTTCTCTTCTTCCCATTCCATTCTTCTTTATATACTTTCCCTTATACCTTAAAGTTGTGTACCCCTCTCAGCAATAAGCTGCATCACAAATTTCCAAAAGGATAAATTTAAAAAAAAAACAAATTGCAAAGAATTAAATGCAGTTCAGGGGTGAAATCCAGCAGGTTCTGACAGGTTCTGGAGAACCGGTAGCGGAAATTTTGAGTAATTCGGAGAACCGGTAGCAGAAATTTTGAGTAGTTCAGAGAACTGGCAAATACCACCTCTGGCTGGCCCCAGAGTGGGGAAGGAAAGGGGATTTTGCAATATCCTTCCCCTGCCATGCCCACCAAGCCATGCCCACAGAACCGGTAGTAAAAAAAAATTGGATTTCACCACTGATGCATTTATTGTCCATGTATGCATACAGCGTACAGTTCTTTCCTGGGTCAATGTCTAAAATCTTTTAAGAGCAAGTGGACTTTCTCCATTGAGCCCAAGTTAAGTTTTATTAGCGGGAAGCAATTAGTCCTAGCTTAGCTAAACCCAAAATATGAGTGGAGAAGAAAAAAAACCCAGAAGACCAAGAATGAATTTGAGACGAAGTAGGTTTCTCACGTTCGTGATTTTATATGGAATTACTGAAAAGAGCGTTGTGCGCCTGAAATCGTGACTTGTGGGTTGAGGTATACAAAATGATGCACTTAGATCATGCCACTTAGATGCACGGAAGAATTTGATCTTTAATGGTTTCTTCTTTCTTTGTGGGGGGCCAAAAACCTCTCTTACAGCCTCGATAGTTTGCTGCAATGTGGCATCATTTACGCTGACAATTTGGTGGTGGTGGATAAAGAAAGTACCATGAGCGCAGAGGAAGATTACATGGCGGATGCCAAGACCATTGTCAACGTCCAGACCATGTTCAGGTGAGGCAGCGAGAGCTCACAGCATGCGAACGTTGTCCCCTTCGCCGCCCCCCGCTAACCAAAATAGCTGGACGGATCTTCTAGGTTTGAAAAGCGGCTCAGAATTGCTGGGAATCAAGTCGTAGACGTCCCATCCTGTCCAATTTTCAGAAGTTTTCTTGGCACGTTTTTTTTTTTCCAGGAGTGAATTGCCTTTGACGCCTTCCTAGAGCTGAGAGAAAGTGGCTGGCCCAAAGTCCTTCCAATTGGGTGATGCTACTCAAAGCAGGGCTAGAACTCACCATCTCCTGGTGATTGGCCCAAGATCACCCAGTTGACTTTCATGCTTAAGGGCAGGACTATAACTCACTGACTCCTGGTGATTGTCCCAAAGTCATCCAACCACCTTACATGATTAAGGCGGGACTAGAACTCACTGTCTCCTGGTGATTGGCCCAAAGTCATTCCAATTGGGTAATGATGCTTAAGGCAGGACTAGAACTCACCATCTCCTAGTGATTGGCCCAAAGTCACCCAGCTGACTTTTATGCCAAAGGCAGGACTAGAATTCACTGTCTCTTGGTAGTTGACCCTAAGTCGTCCAGACAGCTTTCATAATTAATGTGAGACTAGAACTCATTGTCTCCTGATGATTGGCCCAAAGTCACCCAACCGGCTTTCATGCCTAAGGCAGGACTAGAACTCACCATCTCCTGGTAATTGGCCCAAAGTCATTCCAATCGGGTGATGGTGCTCAGTGTCTTCTGAGGACGAAGAGTATAACTAAAGACTAAAGATGATCTTTTGTTTGGCTAAATATGTTTTTCAGATCTACCAAAGACTATCACTTTTTATTTTTTCCCTCCCCTCTTCCAGACTTTTTCCAAGTCTGAGTATCATTACGGAATTGACACATCCATCCAACATGAGGTTTATGCAATTCCGGGCGAAGGACAGCTACTCGTTGGCCCTTTCCAAACTGGAGAAGGTAATTAAACAATACAAATCCCTAACTCCAGGTCTGTAGTAAAAACACACCAAGCTTTTGGGTCTGAAGTTGTCCAGTAGTCAGATTTTTTTTTGTTCTGGTTTCCTATTCCCCCTTTAAAGAAACTAGCATTTGTGAAAATATTCCTGGATTCTGAGCTTCACACATCCTGAAAAATTGGACAGCGGTCTCTTGTGGGAACACAAGGTCTCCAAACTGATGACACGTTTAACTCCGCCTTCCAGCTTAACCTGCTATTCTCCTACAAATGGATAGCAATGGGCTTCAGTGTAATAGTGCCTTTTTTTAATGAATAAATCCTAGATTTATTGATCAAACACTCGTTGGAGACAGGAATGCCTGGTCTGTTCTGAAAAAACAACTGTTTTTATCCTGTTCCATCATCTTGTCTCCTGCACAGAAAGAACGAGAGAACGGCTCCAATTTGGCTTTCATGTTCCGCCTCCCGTTTGCCGCTGGCCGAGTTTTCAGCATCAGTATGTTAGATACTCTCCTTTACCAGGTCAGAAAAAAAAAAAAAAACCAAGTTGGATTTTAAAAAAACAAACAAAAAACCCTTCTTTGTCAAGCCAATTCCTCAAATCCTTCATGGGCACTCCTTCTGTTCCATTTTGCAAGCAGTTCCATGCTAAATCCATGGCGATGGAGGACGAAGGCACTTGAGATATGGAGACCTCAAAAACGAAGCGATTTTGAAGAAGGCTTTGTCCTGGGGCCAACATGTCTGCATTTGCCTTTAATTCTCCTTCCAGAAAGATGGGCTTCTTGGCTTTGGGGAAAAAAGAGAACAGAGGTGGGCTGTTGCTGCCTCGCACCGGTTCGGGCAAACTGGTAGTTAAGGTTCTGCGCAGTTGGCCAAACTGGCAAATCCCACCACTGGCTGGCCCCTGCCCCCGCTCTTTTTTGGGGGGCGCTGTTTTCCGGGCTGTTTTTGGGCTGAAAATGGGCCAGAAAATGGCCAGACAAATAGCCTGAAAAACATCTGAAAACAGCCCGAAAAGTGGCCTGAAAACAGCCTGAAAAATATCCTGAAAATGGCCTGAAAAACAACCTGAAAAAGGCCCCTATAATAGCCTGAGAACAGCCTGAAAAATGGCCTGAAAAACAATATAAAAATGGCCTGAGAACGGCCTAAAAAATGGTCTGAAATTGGCCCAAAAATGGTCTGAAAAAAATCTGAAAAATGGCCAAAAAGGGCCAAAAAAAAAAAACAGCCTGAAAACGGGCTGAAAAATGGGCAGGGGCGGGCCAGCCAGTGGTGGGATTAGCCCCAATTGGCTGATTACCTTTGCCTTTGTGGTGAGTGGCTGGGAGGCGGGGCTGGGTGTGATGAGTGACGTCACCCACCCAGTCACATGACCAACCGGCCACGCCTCCCCAGCCAGAGAACCGGTTAAATTAAGTTATTCAAGTCCCACCACTGGCCACGCCTCCTGGCCACGCCCAACCCGGCCACACCCACCCAGCCGGTCATTAGATGCAGAGAACCAGCCGGTCATTAGATGCAGATGTTGTTAAATTATTGGCAGCCCACCTACTGGAAGAGAAGCTTCTCAACCATCAACCCTGAATCACTTCAAATGTTGACTTGAGCCTAACCCGTCGACTTCGTAGCCTCAGCTTCGAAGAAAAGTTTGATGGGTGTCTTTCTTCTTTTCTTCTTTCTTCTTTTCAGTCCTTTGTGAAAGATTACATGATCACCATCACGAGATTATTACTTGGTCTGGATACGACGCCTGGATCTGGCTATCTCTGTGCAGTAAGTGCGATTTGTTAGCTATTTGGCTTTTCGCTGGTTCAAAGGAGAGTTATTTTGTCTCCAAATATCTCTAAAATGGGTTTAGATCAGTGATGGCGAACCTTTTTTCCTCGTGTGCCAAAAGCCCAGACCCATAATGCTGGGGAGGGGAAAAAAGCCTTGCCTCCCAAAACAGCTGGGCGGGGGGAATAGCCTTGCCTCCAAAAACAGTGCTGGGTGGGGAATCTCCAGAGATCTGGGGAGGCACAGGCAGCAGAAAGTGGAAGGAGAAAGGTAGGTTCCCCCGCACATGCGCGCATGTCTCCCGCTTGCAGGGCAGACCCGAAAATCAGCTGGCCAGCAGGAAACATGCACACATGCGCAGTGGAGCTGAGCTGGGCGACGGTTCCCGTGCCTGCAGGGAGGGCTCTGTGTGCCACAGGTTCGCCATCAAGGGTTTAGATCAGGGGTCTCCAACCTTGGTCCCTTTAAGACTTGTGGACTTCAACTCCCAGAGTCCCTCAGCCAGCTTTGCTGGCTGAGGAACTCTGGGAGTTGAAGTCCACAAGTCTTAAAGGGACCAAGGTTGGAGATCCCTGGTTTAGATCATAGATTTTCCCCATCTTGGATCTACACATTGGGGGCATTGCTAGTGAGAAGATTCCTAGAATACCTTCGTTAAGTCCATCTTCAATATGGAAAGTAGCATAATTTAATCCAAAATCTTCTATCTATTGTGCCTTCTTCTTCTTTCTCTCTCTCTCTCTCTCTTTTGCTTCTTCATGTTCTTACTTTCTCCAACAGATGAAAATCACCGAAGATGATCTCTGGATCCGATCCTACGGGCGTCTCTTTCAGAAGCTATGTTCTTCCAGCGCAGAGATTCCCATCGGAATCTACCGAACCGAGTCCCATATGTTCTCCACCACCGATGTAAGAAACCAACCAAGTACAGCTCTTGTTAACAGGGTCTCTTCGTATCCTAGAGCAGGGATCTCCAGCCTTGGAAACTTTTAAGACTTGTGGACTTCAATCCCCAGAATTCCTCAGCCAGCTTTGCTTTGCTGGCTGAGGAATTCTGGACGTTGAAGTCCACAAGTCTTAAAAGTTGCCAAGGTTGGAGACCCCTTTCCTAGAGTAGCAAACAGGCAGTGGTTGTGATCCGACGGTACAATTGTAGCGTCAGAAGCTCCGTCAGTGATCCTCAAGCCAGATCCCAGCCCGAGATCCACAACAGAAGAGAGCAATAGACAGTTATACTTCCAGGCTGATACACATTTCAGAGAATGCTTTAAGAGAGCTTATTGGTCTCATTGCTATTTTTGCCAATCTACCATTCAGCAAAATGGGAGGAAATTGTGCTCTGTATTGTTTTAAAGATCATGTGTCAAGTTTTCTTTTCTTTTTTTTTTCTTTTTCTCTCTTTTCTCTGTCCTCTCTTTTCCCTCCACCTCCACTCCACCCCAGCCTCATGATATCAGAACCCAGGTGAGTATGGTCTGAGTCTCCATATACGCATTTCTTTTCAGTGTTGGCTTCTTCAACTCAAAAGCCAATCAAGATGGAGGGAGCTCAGGGATAGGGTTTTGTGCCCCTGTAATCGGATGTTCAGATAACACATTGTGCTCCAACCAGGAAACCTTGATTTGGCTTCATGTGATGATCTGGTTCATCTAAGATAAGCAGGAAACAACTATTGTGACCCAGGCCCAAGTCGGTAGTAGGAAACTCAGTCAGTGTAAAAACAAACTTTATTCGAACAGTCCAACTAAATTAAAGCAAATTCCTCCCAACACAAATTCCTCAGTCCTATCGCAAACCTTGGTCCAATTAGGCAAACTGCCAAAGGCCTTTCTTGGCAAGAGACAAAATAAATGCAACAAGACGAAGCTATCAACGTTGTTTTCCGGCAAAGAGTCCAAATGCCGTTGTTGATCTTTTAAGCCTTATGGGAAGGGCCAATTATCTCTTGGCCCTACTCCTGAGTCATCCTCTTTGCTTTAGCTGCTCTTGCCTTCTGGCAGCTCTTCTCATGCGTGTATTAGGAAGAGACTCCTCCTGTTCCTCTGCCTCACTATTGTCAGGCTCTGAAGGGTCTGGAGTCCGCACATCACTCCCAGATGGCCCTGGCCCCATCTCTGCCTCCGACGCAGAGCCCTCATCGGGGCCTTCCCCAGCCTCCAGGACTGGCCCATGCTGTTCCTCGGCCTCATCGCTGTCTGATTCCATTGCCAGCTCCACAGGCTGCTGGCAGACTACAACAAGAACTGGACTCACCAAAACTCATTGATAACTACTTGCCCGGTCTAGCATGTTGTTTGAGCCAGATGAATTCTCATTGATTCAACCTAAATCCTTCTGGTCAATGGTGGCTTTCATTGCTAACCAATGATCTCTTTTAAAAAGTTTCCTCTTTGTTAGGGTAGATCACTGCTTTTTCTATATTTTACAATTCCATGGAATCAGAAGGGCTTCTGCTGGGAATTGTCCCCATGGAATTGGACAACTCGCCACGGCCAACTTGTTTAAAATAGTTGAAAAAAATTGTTTTAATTTTTGTCATTCACAATTCATTGTGTCCTTCCTTTGGTGTCCTTGCTTTGATGATTCTATTCCACTATTTCTCCCATATTAGTGTAAATCTTGTCTTGTGGTGAATCGGTCCTGGCAAGTTGGCCATGGCAAGTTGTCCGATGACGAGTTGGCCTTGGCGAGTTGTCCGTGGCAAGTTGGCCATGGCGAATTGGCCTTGGTGAGTTGTCTGTGGCAAGTTGGTCATGACCAGTTGGCCTTGGTGAGTTTTCCATGGCCAGTTGACTATGGAGAGTTGGCCAAGACAAGTTGGCCATGGCATTGTCGTAGACCCTCATCCCTGCCCCCCCCCCGGTCAAACTGTTGATGGCTTTCTTCTCATGATCTACTGGTGTTGCCAGTCACAGATTTCAATCAACGTGGAAGACTGCGAAGACCTCAAGGAAGGGAAGGAGACTTGGAACGCCAAGCCGCACCATCACCACCACCGGAATTCGTGCCCTGCTGACCAGACGGAGCACCCACTTCTCCGGAGGAAAAGCATGCAGTGGGCTAGGCGGCTGAGCCGGAAAGGAGCCAACAAGCAGACCTCAAAGACGGCCGAGTGGATCAACCAACAGAGACTGAATCTCTACCGGCGGTCGGAAAGGCAGGAGCTGTCTGAGCTTGTGAAGAATCGCATGAAACATCTGGGCTTACCCACAACAGGGTACGGTAAGTGGTTCCCTTTGCTTCTGCCATCAACAGAAAGGGCAGTTGTTTGTTTTCACCCAACATGTTGTAGCTTGGAATTCTTCTGCAACGATGAATTCTCTTCTTGGTTTCTTCTCTTGTAACCTTAGCTTCTGGGACAATTTTCATTTCCTCCATGATCCTTTTCAAAAGTTCCCTTCTGCTCCGACTATATTGATCCTTGGTGCTCTCTGAGCTTGGTTGCCTTGTTGCAGACATTTCATTACCAAACTAGGTGACATCATCCATGCCAGAGGAAGTGGGGTTTGCTCTCTGTTTCCTAGTTATGCGTGAAATCTCTGCAAGGAAACGGCTGAGCTTAGAGGCCACCAAGGACCCCCTCAGTTCGACCCCGAACTATGAATATTTCTATTGGTATTTATTTATATATTGTTTACATTAACCCAGCATGTTGGCTGAGGAATTCTGAGAGTCCACCGTCTTAAAAGTTCTGAAGTTTAAGAAATCTTCGCTAAAATGCCCCCATTCTTCAGCCTGAAAGATACAGCAGCAACTTCGAGAAGAGCTGATCCAGATCAATATTTGCAGTTCTACCACTGGAGAAACAAAAGGGGGAGGGAGGGAGGGAGCGGGGCAGAGAATGAGACACACGAAGAGGAAGGCATTATAAAGGAGATATAAAAGTGTTAAAAATGAGATTTTATTTTATTTTATTTTAATGTCATTATATCCAATAATCAACCAAGAAAACGATTTTTATCAGAGCCAACTTCTGGGTACATTCAGGCTGCTATCTCTTTGTATTCTTTGTATCTGACTGAGATGGTGTAGGGTTTCCTGCCTGGGCAGGGGGTTGGACTAGAAGGCCTCCAAGGTCCCTTCCAACTCTGTTGTTATTATATTATATTATATTATATTATATTATATTATATTATATTATATTATATTATATTATATTATATTATATTATATTATATTATATTATATTATATTATATAATGTTATGTTATGTTATATTAATTATATTATATTATATTATATTATATTATATTATATTATATTATATTATTATATTATATTATATATTATATTATATTATATTATATTATATTATATTATATTATTCTAACCTAGGCCCAAGTAATTATTACCAGACACAATCAGTACTAAACAAACATATTTTATTAGAACAGCTGAGAATTACTTCCTTCTCAGCCTAGTCCAAATGAATTCCAAAACAAAGTCCTTCAGAAAAAGTCCTTCGGCCTTATCACAAACCTTTATCTTCTTTGGCACCCTGCCAAAGGCTTTCTTGGCAAAGCCCCAGGAAGTTCAGAAACAAGAGATACTGACTAGAAACAATTGTAGCAAGAGCGCTTTCCTACAAAGAGCCCAATGGATTGTTGACATTCAACATACTAAGCTTGGTGAATGTTAACCCTCGGTGGGTTGTACAAATCCAGTCTCTTTGCTTTGTTTATAGTTCGATGCACTGTTCAAACTCAGAAGATGGCTTAAGCACGCTGGGTGTGAATGCGGCCAGGGAATCCTGGGTTGGGTAGGATAGCAACGGGCGGATTGAAAAGAAGAGGCCGTATGTTTTGTCGTTATTCATAGACTGTTTTCACACCAAGATCACAACTCCATCATTCCGTGTTCATTTCTTCATCCGCATTCCATAGGTAGGGACATTGGGAAGCCCTTAGCAAGATTTTCCTTAACATCCACTTTAAAAAAAAAATATCTTAAAAGAAATTGTACGGTCAGTGTAGTGGTGAAATTCAAAAATTTTTTTACCACCGGTTCTGTGTGCGTGGCTTGGTGGGTGTGGTGTGGATTGGTAGGCGTGGCTTGGTGGGCATAGCAGGGGAAGGCTACTGCAAAATCCCCATTCCCTCCCCACTCCTGGGGGAAAGATATTGCAAAATCCCCATTCCCTCCCCACTCCAGGGGGAAGGATACTGCAAAATCCCCATTCCCTCCCCACTCCAGGGGAAGAATACTGCAAAATCCCCATTCCCTCCCCACTCCAGGGGAAGGATACTGCAAAATCCCCATTCCCTCCCCACTCCAGGGGGGAGGATACTGCAAAATCTCCATTCCCACCTCACTCTGGGGCCAGCCGGAGGTGGCATTTGCCGGTTCTCTGAACTACTCAAAATTTCCGCTACCGGTTCTCCAGAAACCTGTCAGAACCTGCTGGATTTCACCCTGCTGGGTCAGTGTGACCTAGAGGTGGAAAGATCCAGGAAAAAAAGTGAGAAAGAGAGAGAAAGAGGGGGAAAAAAAGAGGAAAATTAGGAAAATTAAACACTCGTTGAATATCTTGATATTTTAGCCACTGAATCTCCCCATCGCTGATCTAACATAAGCACAACTAAACTATAGGGAAGTATTT
Organism: Ahaetulla prasina; assembly: GCF_028640845.1. Classification (NCBI taxonomy): domain Eukaryota; kingdom Metazoa; phylum Chordata; class Lepidosauria; order Squamata; family Colubridae; genus Ahaetulla; species Ahaetulla prasina. The sequence goes on from NC_080554.1 coordinate 6,070,483, forward strand.
TTAAAAGTTAGAGACCCCAGGAAAAAAAACAACAACCCAGAGTTTTGGTATCTTTTCCGTTATGATGAAAACCTTTCCAGTCCATTTTTTTTGAGGGAGATTAATTTTCTTTTCTTTCCCCCTTTCCTTTTGCAGAATTCTTTTGGGCCATCTCTCGCTACTTGCTTCCACTTCCGCTATCAATAATATGGTGCCCTGAATTTCCCGGTCTGCAAGGGTGGGGCTTCAAAAATTTTAGCGAGGGGTTCTCTGCCCGGCTGCTGGGTGGGCGTGGCCTATTCAGCCTCCTGCACCACGGGAGCTGCATTTTTGCCCTCCCCAGGCCCTGGAGGTTTTTCTCGAGCCTCCAGGAGGGGGAAAATGACCTCCCCAGGCTCTGCGGGCCTTCCCGAACTTCTGGTAGGCCCATTTTTTGCCCTGCCTGAGCCTCTGGTGCGCCCTGCACTTACCTGCATCCAAAGCGGCCACGTGGGGACTCCTGAGAGGGGTGGGCAGGGTGGGCGGGGCCAGCCAGGAGTGGGATTTGGGGGTTCTCAAAACTGCACAGAATCTTAGCTAGAGGTTCTCCCGAACCCCTGCAAACCCTCAGCAGCCCCACCCCTGAAGCCGTCTCACTGTTTTTATCCTTCTCTCTGTCAGAAAATTTCTCCTGAGTTCTCGGTTGGATCTCTCCTCAATTCCTTTTGTGTCAAGACAAAGTCCCTTGAGTAAACTCTCAAGATCTGATCGAGGTTTTAATAAGGGCAGTAGAAGGAATGATCAAAGATGGTTTGTCAGTCCACCTTCTTTAAGTGAGATTGTCCGAAACCCGTTTTTACCACGTGTCACCTGTTAGTTCATGCAACATCATTAACGCCTGGCGTCCTTTTTAATTTGCTTGCTCTTCTTTTCGAACTTATGTGTACATATATACTTTTTTGGACCACATGATTTGGCCCGTGTGACCACCGAATCTCGTTTCTGAATACTTTTCTGAATCGGTGCTTGCTGATTTTTTTTTCTCTTCTCTTTCTCTCCGTTTATGTCTGTGCTGTGTTGTGTTCTCTTTTGTGTTCCCCTGTCCTTCCTTTTCTCCTGTTTGATTTCTGTTTGTTTCTTTTCTTTTTTTTCCACTCCCCTCTCTGTGCTCCGTAGAGGATGTAGCAAATTTAACAGCCTGTGATGTGATGAACCGAGTAAACCTTGGATATTTGCAAGGTAAATAGTCAAGAAACCAAGATGTGGCCCATTGAATTCTTGGGGTAAAGAATTAGAAGGACGCCATTCGGGGTTGAGATTTTCAAAGAGCTGATGAGGTAGCTAGCAAGATGAAAACACCTGTGTGTGTATTTAAGGTGCCTCTTTGAGCGTAGACATGATCAGCAGTACCCCATTCACCCCCAAGCTAGATAACCAAGGATCGCTCTCATTAAAGATACATGACACCACAATCAGAACTGAAGAAGCTTCTTGGATGAGAAGCGAAACATCTTCCAAGAAAAACAAAAACAAAGCCCAGTTGCCTTTTGAAAAAGTACTTTTGAGACAATCCTGATCCGGATGACTGAGAATCTCCGTAGAGTAGCCCAACTGGATTCACCAAGTTTATTTACTAGATGAGCTGCGTTCTCGCAATATGCTCACTCGGTCAGCATTAACGTGCTGGGCAAACCCAGCTGATTGGTTAGTCTGTGTGGACAAACCACACAGAGGGGCCTCTGGTGGCTCAGCAGACTAAGTCTGTCTGTTATTAACACAGCTGCTTGCAATTACTGCAAATTCAAGTCCCACCAGGCCCAAGGTTGACTCAGCCTTCCATCCTTTATAAGGTAGGTAAAATGAGGACCCAGATTGTTGGGGGCAATAAGTTGACTTTGTATATAAATATACAAATAGGATGAAGACTATTGCTTAACACAGTGTAAGCCGCCCTGAGTCTTTGGAGAAGGGCGGGATATAAATTCAAATAAAATAATAATAATAAAAAAAAATAAAAAAAAACAGGAAAGTGAGTTTACATTTGTCTCCAGGCTGAACGTGTCGTGCAAATGTAACGCAGGTTCAAACGCCGTGGTTTTTCATCTTAGTGTCACGCGAGATCCAAACCATTTGAGCAAATCAACAAATGGCATTTATTTTGATTTCCGTCCCGGGAGGGGGGGAGGAGAAAGCCACAGTCTTACGGTCTTAAGCATAGCTAAGGTTCTTCAACTCCTCACAACCCACGATTGAAACGAAACAAGATATTCCTCCCTTCATCCCAAGCCAGCTTATTGGCGTGAGGGTTGATGCAGTTTAGTCATTAACTTCACCTTGGGAATGAACAACTCCCCATGGAAGATATGTTTTTCGGGGCAGTTAAGGAGCAATGAATGGAAAGGGCCTTAAAGTTGCATCCGGCAAAAATCAATGATCTGTTGCAGCTGGCAGTCCGTTAATCCATTAGTCCATTTTAGCCTCCTAAAAACCCAGTCAATGATTATTTGATCTGCATCTTCCAGGGCCCCTCTCTTTCCTGATGTAGCCATCTTTGGATTTGTAGCTCAGGTTTATATCAATTAAATTGACCTCAAGTCAATTTAATAGCACACAATAGATTTAACCTTAAAGTGAACCGCTCCAATCTTGATTGTAGAAAATATGACTTCAGTAACAGAGTTATTAATGCCTGGAATGCACTACTTGACTCTGTGGTCTCTTCCCAAAATCCCCAAAGCTTTAACCAAAAACTATCTACTGTTGACCTCACCCCATTCCTAAGAGGTCTGTAAGGGGCGTGCATAAGAGCACCAATGTGCCTACCGTTCCTGTCCTAATGTTCCCTTTGATTGTATCCAATTTGTATGGTTATTTCATGCTTATGCTTATATATACTGTTGTGACAAATAAAATAAATAAAAAGTGGCAAATAGCAAGGCAATATGCCTGAATGCATGGAGAGATGGCGTTCATACAGATCGTAAGCCCTGAAACTTACCATCTACCCTGTTTTCCCGAAAATAAGACCCAACTGGAAAATAAGTCCTAGCATCATTTTTCAGGATGCTCGTAATATAAGCCCTACCTCCAAAATAAGCCCCAGTTTAAGATTGTCAGATTCTTCTTAAAAACCTCCAGTGATGGAGCACACACAACTTCTGGAGACAAGTTGTTCCACTGGTTAATTGTTCTGACTGTCAGAAAATTCCTCCATAGTTCTAGGTTGCTTCTCTCCTTGATGAGTTTCCACCCGTTGCTTCTTGTCCTGCCCCTCAGGTGCTTTGGAGAATAGGTCAACGCCCCTCTTCTTTGTGGCAACCCTTTTTTGCTTTCTATCCATGGATCTTCCCCGAGGAATTTCTGGAGAGAACCAAAAGGTTCCATGTGCATGAGTATGCCTCACTAACATTTCTAAGATTCTGTTTGGAATTGAATTGCCCGGATCTGCAAGAGATTGGGAGATCTCCTCGGAAAGATAGAAGAACCAAGAGGGTTGGCATTAAATAGCCGTGGGCTACAGGCTTTTTAAAACACCCATTGCTGTGTCTGAGCCACTGTGCCATTCCGATACATCAACCACCTTCTTCATTCTCTCATTGTCCTGTTTCTGTCCCCAGCTTCAGTGTGGAGCGTCCTATCGCAGGCAGCGTCCCCATTCCTCAGGTTCATTGAGCAATACTGACCCTATCGCTTCCCTTTGGAAAGGGGGATGTGCCCTAAATGATCTATATTCAGAATGAAAAACGAGTGAGTAAAGTCCGTGTGTTATCCTCAAGCCTAGATCTACTGATGATAGACACGAAAGAGGCATAGAAAAACCCAGGAGATACAGTATTTACGATTGACATATTCAGAGGGTTCCATAGCCCCGAAGGTTTTCAGCTGGTTAACTGCTGTTTTGCCTGACCAGATGACTGCTTGACCCAATTCTTTTCTTCCAGATGAAATGAACGACCATCAGAACACGCTCTCCTACGTTCTCATCAATCCCCCTCCGGACACACGGCTGGAACTCAACGACATCGTGTATGTATGAAATTAATTCAGCACATTATGGCTAATAACATGGCCTGCAGGACTGGTGGCTCAATGTTACATTTGAGCTACGGAGAAAGAATCGGTGGATGGCATCTGGAATCAGTGTGTCACGCCAGCAGGAGGTTTTAAAATGTGCCTTTTTCCAAGAGGCCAGCTTTAATGAAGGATAGAAAATAGCACTTAAGACTGATATACCGCTTCACAGTGCTTTTACAGCCCTCTCTAAGTGGGTTACAGAGCCAGCCTCTGGCCCCCAACAATCTGGCCCCTTATTTGACCCACCTCAGAAGGATGGAAGGCTGAGTCAAACTTGATCCGTTCAGGATCGAAATGCTGGCAGTTGGCAGAAGTAGCCTGCAATATTGCGGTCTAACCACTGCACCAGCAAGGCTCAGAGAGAGACAGACAGAGGAGAGAGAGAGAGAGAGAGAGAGAGAGATGATAGATAGATAGATAGATAGATAGATAGATAGATAGATAGATAGATAGATAGATAGACAGACAGACAGACAGGAGAGAGAGAGATGATAGATAGATAGATAGATAGATAGATAGATAGATAGATAGATAGATAGATAGATAGATAGATAGATGATAGATAGATGATAGATAGATAGACCCCATCAAAGCAATTCCCTCTCCTTTTTCTTTATGCTGGACCAATTATGTCTTCTTTGGTAGCTTTTGATAGAGCTGCTCTATCAAAGTCAATAAATTTTACAAATAAATAACTTTAGAAAATTACTGGGTAAATCAATAGTGCTGGTCCCATAGGTGTTTTGCTATGTCCGATCGTCTTCCAGATGTTTTTGCTGAGACGCCAAAATTACCCCGAAGCCCTTTTCTTAATGCTTTGTAGTTCATGAAGTCTCACAAGATTTTAGCTGGCTGGGGTGAGAGAGGATCTTGAACTAAGGAACTATGGATCATCTGAAGAACTTTGATGCTACCGTCCACCTCAAGATATAAACTGAGCAGTCTGACCCTAAACCAGCATATATCTCAGTCTTGGCAACTTGAAGAAGTGTGGACTTCAACGGTCCAGAATTTGTCACCTATCAAGGCTGTCTTGTGTCGGGATTCCGACAGATGCCCTAATTAAATCATGAGCCTCGAGCCAAGCTTCAAAAGAAATCCAGTTATTTATTAGGAGCTTCTTGTCAGCACATTCCCAAATGAAGCCAGCTCTGACCCCATGTAATTTACGGCCCCAATCATGACCCTGTTTCCCCCCTCTCTCCAGGGAGTGTCATCAATCACATTCTCCAATGGAGCAATTTCGCGGGTTGTAGAGATCACTCCCCTCCGGCTACTGTGGGTCACCCTGGGAGACAGCCTTGAGAAAGATATGTCTGGAATGTACTCCTGCCTTTGGCTTGCCGTGCTACTTCGTCGGTTTCCCATCCCCCTTGCCTATGGCAATTCGAGAGCAGGCCAGGGATGCTTGGCGAGTTGACATTCTGGGGAATTCTGGGAGTTGAAGTCCACACACCTTCAAGCTGCCAAGGTTGAGACACACGGCCCTAGACAACATCTTCCTTTCTCCCCAGGTATTTAATACGACCCGACCCGCTCGCACATGTGGAAAATGAAGGCCATAGTCGAAAGAGCAGCAGTCATAAGAAGGCAAACCCTGAAACTCGAGACGAGACGCAGCTCTGAGTAACTCCCTCTTCCTGCACGGAAAATACATCTCTTTTGTTCATGCATGGAACTGCATCAAAATTACCAATAAACATAGGAAGGGGAAGAAGATATTTTTCAGGGGACACCTGTTGTACTTTGCATTGAGCGAGTTTAAAAAGATGACTTTGTTCAAGCTGGACTCTGGATTCCGGATCTACAGAGCTGGTATGAATGACTCCCCTCTCCCCCGTTTCCTGGTCAGGTTTTGGGTTCTCCTCCCAAAGGACTCCAGGTGGCTGGAGAAGCTTAGAACTTTAGAGGTAGCTCCTCTCGCGGATGGACGATTCGTACGCCACTTGGTTTTAAACTTTTCTATCGTTTCAGAGGGGTTGTTGGGGGTGGGGGAAAAGAAGTAAAAAAAGCAATTAAAAATATACCACAACTCGTGAACATGTCTTCATTGGCGTAAACCACGGGGGTGCGCGCATGTGCCATAGTAGAAGCCTCATCCATCGGGAGCGGAAGGAAGACCCAGCTCAGCAATGCAGAAGAACGTCAAGACTCAGAGCTCAGGTTCACAAGGTCAGTGGCAAAACTAAGTGGTTGCATTCACACAGCACAACAGATTTGCTTGGTTTCCCTTTTTTCCCGATGAACACAACCCCAGGTGTGCCTTGTGCAGTTGACTTGACGAGACTTATGCAACCTCAGTCGAAGGAATTACTTCACTAACCCAGGTTAAGGGTGCTGTAGGAACACAGCCATGGTTTGCTACATTATTTTTCTCTCAACCGAAGGCCAGGTGGGTGCGTTGTTGCGTGGCGACTTCCTTCCGAAGGAAGTTGGGTCAACGCAAAGCATCATCTTCAATCTTGCTTCTCTCTACTGGACGCCTAAACCCATGGAATCGGTTCTTCTCAGTCATTGATTTCTCTTTATGGGACCAACATGGCTTTCAAAATTCAACTTCATGGGTTCCGCAGCTCTTCGTATAAAATAACAATTGAAACTTTAAGGTAGATTACATCACAGCCAGAGGTGGGATTTACTTACCTTCCCTACCGGTTTGCAAATGAGAGCACCCACGCAGCGCATTGCTCACACATTATGTCCGGGCGGGTGGGCGGAGCCTCCCGCAGTCATCACTACTAATTCTCCCGAACCAGAGCGAACCGGCTGAATCCAACCACTGATCACAGCCCAGTGTTTTCCTTGCCTTCTTTCTGTCTTGCTATGAAACTTCTTCACCTGTGTTCATTTACATCAGTGGTAGTCAACCTGGTTCCTTCCGCCCACTAGTGGGCATTCCAGCTTTCATGGTGGGCGGTAGGGGTTTTGTCCGATACTGAAGCACTTTCCTTTTTTTTTTAATTTAATTGACTTTTTTTTAAAAAAAAATCATAGCATTATTTAAAAACATTTTCATTAGGTTTTCATAAAATTCCCCGTGACAATTTAAATTTCTGAAAATATACTATTTGTATCGCCCGCGCATAAGTTTAGTTCACGTTATGTACGTGAAACTAAATGGCGCTATAGTGCGACCGCAAACAAAAGAGCCTCGTCCCAGAATATCTCGTGCATCTCCCCCTACACCACCCAGCTGTAACAGACAAGCAGAGCTGGTAGCCGGCGCCCCCCCAAACCCAACGATGCGCGAGATGCATGCGCAGATGACGATACACAGCGCATTACTGTGGAACCGGTGGGTGGTTAGAAAATTTTACTACTAACAGAGATACAAAAGTGAGCGGTAGGTATAAAAAGGTTGACTACCCCTGATTTACATCCTAAATCGGGTGGGTGGGTGTGGGTGGAGGAATCTATTTCAGTACAGCTATTTGCATCAGAGCATTGTGTTTTTACTATTCCTCTTGCATTAACAACCTATGTAAAATAAATACTTTATTTTTATAGCATTCCTGCCAAGTGGATGTTCCTAAAATGAAGAATATTTATTTTTAATGTGCTTAATTAAAAGCACATTTAATGTGCTTAGTTAAAACACCTTTGGATGGTGTTACGCCGCACCAAGAGAACTGATCCCAAAATGATGTTAAGGTTTGCAGCCTCCACAGAAAATATTTCATAAGCACGACTGACTTCAGGACATAAGTCCCTCTTTTGGAAATAAAATATGGTCCTAAATATATATTTTTTTTCATCTAAAGGCATTTTTATTTGTTGGGCAACTGCTGCTACAAAAGCAAATGGAATAAAGAGAGAGAAAAAATACATTTTTGAAGAGTTACTTTCTATATATTGTGATTCAGTGGTGGGTTTCAAAAATTTTTACTAGCGGTTCTGTGGGCGTGGCTTAGCGGGCGTGGCAGGGGAAAGATACTGTAAAATCTCCATTCCCTCCCCATTCCAGGGGAAGGATACTGCAAAATCCGTTTCCTCCTGATCAGCTGAGACTCCGGAGGCAGAGAATAGATGGGAGCGGGGCCAGTCAGAATTTTTACTACCGGTTCCCCGAACCACTCAAAATTTCCGCTACTGGTTCTCCAGAACTGGTCAAAACCTTAAATATTTTCATTCTTCATTTTTTTCCCTGGGACACTCAGCGTTAATAGAACACTATATTTTGCCTATTTTTTTAAACTATAGTATTAGCAGGAGAAATTTAGGGCTCAGCTGAGGTCGTAAGTCTGTAAATGTTTAAGGCCTCTGTCTTTCCAAATCACAGAAGAAGTTACTGCTTTCTGATCTTCAGCCAAACCTTTATTCAAGCAGAAATACAAAACAGATTGGGGAATGAGTCAACAGCCTCTTTCTGATATGTTCTGTCGGTTGGGCGCATTACGCATCTCATTCTTCACCTTGAAATGGTTTTGCTTCGCCCTCATCCTCGGCTGGAAGGGGAAAATCAATCTGGAACATCTTGTGGATCAAAGGGCAGAGGGTCATGATGCTGCAACTCTTTGGATTGGTATCTTCTGGGATGGCGGAAAAGGTGACTTGACTACAGCTCCTGATGGAGACGGGCAGCTCCTGCAGAGATGGATTCGCGTCCGTTCTGAAAGCGAAGTTGCTGACAACGGGGGTTGGAGTCACTGGATCTCCTTCACTGTCCTCAGAAGGTTTCTCGCCGTCCGATGCAATGGCCTCCAACCGAATTTCTTCTTCTGAACGCTGGACTTCTTCACCCAAGCTTCTGAACGCTGTCTTCTCTGGAGGCCGTTGGTCCACCAAAGGATCCGCGAGAGACGTAGGTTCGGTGTCTGAGACCTTCAGGAAATCTGTCGACTGGTCCTGACGCTTCCGTATTGATTCCATCATGGGACCCTCAACAAACACGGAGGGCTGGTGGAAGGCGGTTGTGCTGACCAATGGAGAAGGATACTCGTAGATGGAATCGATTTCACCTGGACCATGGGCTTGGACAGAGCTGGGCTGGAAGTTTGGGAAACAAGCCGCTAACCAGCGTTCTTCTGACCGCGCCTTTGCGATATTGTGTGGAATGCCCAAAAAAGTTAGGGCAAATTCATGTTCTGTAAAATCAAGAGGGAAAAACCCATTAAGATGGTTGCCTTGGCTCTACCCTAAGTTCAAGAAGAGTGGGTGCTACTTGAGGGGTGTGTTGTGGCCCACCGGCGGCCAGCAGAGCTGGCAGCAGAGTCAGGCAGTGAGGAGGTTGGGGAGGAACTTGGGCCAGTCCTGGGGGCTGGGGAAAGCTCGGACGAGGGCTCTGCGTCGGAGGCAGAGAGGGAGATAAACAGCAGAGAGGCAGAGGAACAGCTGGAGCCTGTTCCCAGTGTGCCCATGTGCAGAGCGGCCAGAAGACAAGACCAACTCAGGAAGCAGGGAGTAAAGCCACACCTTGGAGATGATTGGCCCCTCCCATAGGAAGCAAAAGAGGAGCGAATGGGGAGGGGGCTTTTGCAGGAAACAATATGTTCGTTTGGTCATTTCAAGAGTGGAAAGTTCTGTCCGTGACAGACTCTCTAAGAGACTCTGTGCCAAGTTTAGCCTTACACTGCATTTGGAAACAACTTACGTGGCAGCTTGCCAAGCGAGATAAGGTTTGTGTTGATAAATATTCCTTTGAAAAACTGTTTGGACAAGCCTTGCTGACTGTGAATGAAAGTAATTCACAGTCGTGCAAATAAAAGAGACTTTGCCGGGACCAATTCCTCCTTCCTGCTTTTTAAGGGTGCCTAGGTCAGAACAAAAAGTGAAGATCTTTCCTTCCATTAGTTCATGTTGAATACTCAAGCGCTAGTCCTCATCAACCCCATCACGGGCCCCTGTCTTGAACAGGGGCTTGGACTAGAAGACCTCTGAGGTCCCTTCCAGCTCTAGGATTCTACATTCGATGTTTCTTTGGCCTTAATTGACTGCGCCAGTTGGGAATTGCAGTTTTACGGGTTTAAAAAATGGCTTTCGATTCTAATGATAACCATCCGAGATCCTTTGTCTTCCTCTTTGTTCATGTAGAACAAAGGGGGAAAAAATATTACAGAAAATGTGGAATGGAGTCACGTCATAGATCTTATTTTATCAAATACAGGTATTGTCCTAGACTTGGTTCATTTAATGACCGTTCAAATTTATGACATCACTGGAAAAAGCAACTTAGGATCGTTTTTCACGCTTCACGACCATTGCAGAATCCCCGTGGTCACGTGATCAAAGTTCAGAGGCTGGGCAATGGCTTCATATTTATGACGGGGTCACATGATCCCCTATTATGATCTTTTGACAAGCAAAGCCAATGGGAAAGCCAGGTTCGCTGCAGTGATTCACTTAACAACTGTGGCAAGAAAGGTCGTGAATTGGGGAAAAAAAATCACTTAACAACTGCTTCATTTAGCAACAGAAGTTTTGGGCTTAGGCGCCTGAATTTTGATCACATGATTTTGAGAATACTGCAAAGGTCCTAACTGTGAAAAACGGTCATAAGTCGCATTTTTCAGTGTCGTCGTAACTTTAAGTAAGCTGTTGTAAGCCAAGGACTACCTGTATTAGGCTACTCAGCCTATCTGGGTTTGTATGTATTTTGTGAGCTAAAATGGGTTAGACTGGTAAGTAGGTTATTTGTTGGAACACGATTGTCCCAAAGGTGTTTTTTTCAAGAAGCAACTGGACTTTCTGGTTTTTTGTTTTGAAGAGGTTTCATTTCTCATCCAAGAAGCTTCTTCAGCTCTGACTGGATGGTGGGGAATGGAAGGATTTATATTCCTTGCAGACAGCTGGTCATTTGCATTCTTTTAGAGAGTCATTGAGGCTACTTGGAGGTTTGTGTCCTTAGGATCACCCCAGATAAACCTCCAAGTAACCGCAATGATTCTCTAAAGGTAAAGGTAAAGGTTCCCCTCGCACATACGTGCTAGTCGTTCCTGACTCTAGGGGGCGGTGCTCATCTCCGTTTCAAAGCCGAAGAGCCAGCGCTGTCCAAAGACGTCTCCGTGGTCATGTGGCTGGCATGACTCAATGCCAAAGGCGCACGGAATGCTATTCCCTTCCCATCAAAGGTGGTCCCTATTTTTTTCTTGCATTTTTTATGTGCTTTCAAACTGCTAGGTTGGCAGAAGCTGGGACAAGTAATGGGAGCTCACCCCGTTACGTGGCAGCACTAGGGATTCGAACCGCTGAACTGCCGACCTTTTGATCAACAAGCTCAACATCCTAGCCCCTGAGCCACCGCGTCCCTAATGACTCTCTAAAAGGATGCAGATGACCAGCTGTCTGCAAGGAGTATAAATCCTTCCATTCCCCACTGTCCTGTCAGAGCTGAAGAAGCTTCTTGGATAAGAAGCGAAACGTCTTCAAAGAAAAACCAGAAAGTCCAGTTGACTCTTGAAAAAGCACCTTCGGGACAAACATGACTGGGTGATTGAGGATCTCCATAGACAAACACAGTTTGTTACCTTTAAGGTGGACTCCATCAGTAGAGGACCATTGAGTACTGGCATCTAGAAATGTCCTCCTTGGACCAACGCCTGGTTGAGGACATCTCCTTGGATTTACAGAACAAGGGGCAAAGCCTTCGCAACCACAGTTTTGGCATTTCCAGATCCTGCTCAGGGTGGATTCCTTTCTGGTAAGGAACCTTGGGTCTTCTTGTCTGTTCCTAGACTTCCTATGGCTGAGAAACATTTCTCCAGCTTGTTGAACTTTCTCAAACTCCTGAGATGCTCGTGGTCTTTTCTCAGGACAATGAGGAACCGAGAACCAACCGGGACAAGGTTCCTTCAAGTGATGGAATCTTTTTGCTTCTGGTTGGCTGGACACGCTAGAAAGAGAAGGAGTGGAGGTTACCTCACGGGTTGAATGTAGAGGACAACGTTTCCATCTCTGGCTTTTATTGGGCGTGCGTGCAAAGGTGAGATGAAGATCAGACTTTCTGGGATCTTTCCTCCCTGTCCAACTTTCTTGGCAGTGTCTCAAGTCAGAAGCCGGATCACTTTCAGGAGATGCAAAGCCAACTTGGGATTGATGGTGGGGTTGTCCATGATTGCTCCTCTTTCTCCTCAAGCAACTGGGAGAAGCCTGGGGGTAGCTTCTGCCCTCATGAGACTCATTTCTCTTGGAAGGAGATGTACAAGAAGCGCCTCTGTTTTGCTCGATCTTCATGGCACTTCCATCAGGGAAATCTATATGGACCAGAGCTGGCAAAGGCTGGGTGTCTCTAAGATGAATCTCGGGATGCCAAGTTTGGCCGTTCATCTGGTGATCTACTTGTGCTCCCAAGCCTGGAATAAATAATAGTGTGGTTGGAAAAGCAAGAACCTCTAATAGCGCTCCAGATGACGTTCTAAAGTATGGGACAACTTGTCGTGCCCCCATGTGAGTCTGAATCTGAGATGGAAGACAAACAGCTGACAGAGAGTGAGAGAGTGGCTCCGTTGGCTGTGGAGGAAACTGGGGAAGGGCAAAGTCAGGCTGGGCAGAGCAGGGGAGAGGTAAAACAAGGGAGAGGGGGTTCAGATGAAGACCAAGACCCACCCCTTCCTCATCCTAGGGCACGCAGGGAAGAAGAGAGCAACGTGAGTTGTGTGGCTTACGAGGGAGGAAAGGGACCCGATCCTCTTTACAAGGCACACCTGGGGATGGAGTTTAAAGGAGGGGGGGTTGTCAGGAACAAACACTGAATTAATCTGGTGTTGAGAGTTGTGGCCTGAATTCCTGGCATTCCCTCCTGACTGTTTTGAATTACTGCCGTGCTATTGTGTGCCTATCTTGTCTTGCTGGGATTATTCTTCCCGTCTGGGACTCCTTATCTTACCCTGCTGGAGTGATTGATTGCAGCCATTCTGCTTACAGTGTTGGGACTGGAGTATCTGCAGGTTTGTGGGACAGCTTTTCTCCAGGCCGTAAAAGGGACATAGGGGGCAGAGTTGGTGCCAGTAAAGTGATTCATACTGGTTCTCTGGCTGTGTTGCCTTTGTGCCACACCCGGGGTCATCACCCAACTTCCCGTGGCCAACCTACCACGGCCAATTTCAACACAGCCTACTATGGTTGATTCACTCACCTGGTTGCATCCTCGCTATCTGATCCATAGCGGCAGGTGGAACACGGCGACTCCTTAACCCTTGCATGCATGTGGGGCAGTGTTGGTCTCGGGTGCCACTATCCCTGGAGACTTCAGTCCCTTTCTTGGTATTGTCCTGGGGAGCTGGATAGCCGGGCTGGCCAAAGACTGGACATCTTACTTCCTGTCCTTTCTCACAGAGGGTCACAATGCTTCGACCCATCGGGTCCATGGATAAATAGGCAACCAGCGGACTCTGGAATCGTGCCTGCTCCCCGTAGCAAATTTGAGAAGCGGAGACAAACGGCCCTCCGCGGGTTCCTCTTGCAAAGCGGCCTCCTTCCAAAGCCGAGCTCTCTGAAGCCGGAAGACCGGAAAGGATCTGGGAATCCCTGCCGGAGGTTTTCCCTCCTGGATTCGTGGAAGGTTTGACCCCGCTGCTAGAGAACGCTTTTGCGCTCCTTGACTGGTTTGCAAAGGGTGATCGGCAGCCACAACATTTGGGGAGGCAAAAACAGCAGAACAAGCCCATGGTAAAACCGAGGAAAAAGCCACCTGCAGGTACCAAAAAAAAGCCAAAGTAGGGAAACTGCTGCACCCATTAATAGCAAGAGCACTTAAGACTTACATACCGCTTCATAGTGCTTTACAGCCCTGTCTAAGCAATTTACAATGTCAGCCTATTGCCCCCAACAATCTGGGTCCTTATTTTACCCACCTTGGAAGGATGGAAGGATGAGTGAACCTTGAGTCGGTCAGGATTGAACTCCTGGTAGTGGGCAGATTTAGCTTGCATGACTACAGTCTAACCACTTGCACCACCAAGGCTCAGAAATAGAGATAGATAGATAGATAGATAGATGATAGATAGATAGATAGATAGATAGATAGATAGATAGATAGATAGATAGATAGCAACAGCAATAGCACTTATACTTATATACCACTTTACAGTGCTTTTACAGCCCTCTCTAAGCCGTTTACAGCGATAGCCTGTCGCCCCCAAACAATCTGGGTCCTCATTTTACCAACCTCGGAAGGATGGAAGGCTGAGTCAACCTTGAGCCCTATCAGGATTGAACTCCTGACAGTTGGCAGAATTAGCCTGCAATACTGCATTCTAACCACTGTATCACACTGGCTCTCTGTCTGGAGCAGAACTAGTTGCGAACTCTTCCTCTGAGTAACTGAAATGGTATAGGGTCTCCTGCTTGACTAGGGGGGTCAGACTAGAAGACCTCCAAGGTCCCTTCCAACTTATTATACTGTCAAGTGGCATCCCCTAATCTCTATAACCTCTCGGGTCATGGAAATTGAAAGTTCAAAGCGTCAAGAGATTGGCTACTCTCAGGTCCGGATTAAACAATGGAACGCTTTGCGATCAGTACACGTAACTCAAATTTATGACCGCCTTACCTAACAAACCACAGATCAGCTTGAAAGTTCCCGATCGCGAAGGCGGAAAGTCGATGGTTGAGAACAGAGGGGAAGACAAATAGCTGGACGGTGATGGAGCACACCCCAGAAGCTTGCTGCTGGTCACTTGGTGTCCTTCGAGAAAGGTGGGTCTTTTACAAGTGACCCCAGTAGGCGATTGGATTTTAGCCTCCACCGATTGCATGGACTGGATCAACTGGCAGTTGCACACCCAGGGGTTCCTGTGAAGAAGCAAGAAGTTGATGGAATCCGGGAGAGTCGGTAAGGTGGTCAACCTGTTCTGGAATAACAAGAGATCTTGGAGCGCTTGCAAAGGTTGGAAGGCTTCCTGGTTGATAAAGAGGATTTTATTAATCGACAAGTCCAGTTTGGTCAAGGACTCCAAGCCCAAAAAAGCATCCATGGGGAGATACTGAATCATATTGCAGGAGACCACCAGTTCATCGAGCGTGTTTAAGTTCTCAAAGGTCCTTGGGGGAAGGTAGGTGATTCGGTTAAGGGCAAGCGAGAGTTTCTTGAGTTTCGGCATCTCCATGAACCACGTCCCCTTCAAAACGTCCAAGCTGTTGTTGGCTAGAACCAACTCTTCAAGATACAGCAGACCCGAGAAAGCCAAGGGCTCGATTGTACAACTGACCAGCTGGTTGTTGCTGAGATCCAGAATCTTCAGGGGGTTGACGTAAGGTGTGAAAAAGGTGAAGTCGGCCAAGGAGGAGACCAGGAATCCGGTGATCGAAAGAAAGAAAGATCGGTGAAATTGCTGAAGGACAGAGGAGGGATCTCGCTGAGGTTCCCTTGCTGTAGAAGGATCTGCTGGGTGGAACTTGGCAAAGCTATTAAGACTGGAAACATCGAAGAAGGAAAAGAAGGAAACACTTAAAATGAAAATAACACGTCGGTTATCAATGTTTCGACTTCTGAAAACACCTGGAGAGAGATCGGGGAGTTGAGTCATGGCAAACGGACTTCTTTTCTTTTTCTTTTTTTTTGGTTTCAATCCAGTTGCCATGACTTGGACTTCTGTTCTTTTTTTGCAGGGGGGAAGGGGGGCTTGGAACCAAAGAAAGAAAAGAACTCCAGTTGCCATGACTCAACTTCTTCTCGTTTAGAGGATGACGGCGGATCTTCCTCCTGCGACGTAAAATGGAGACGCTCGGAAGGGGAGCAGGGAGAAGTGAACCTACTAGATCAGGGGTCTCCAGCCTTAGCAACTTTAAGACTTGTGGACTTCAACTCCAAGGTTGGAGACCCCTGCACTAGATGTCTCCAACTCTAGACTGATGCTACTCTTTGTAGTAACGGTTTCAAAAGAAAGCATCAAGGATGCACAAGCCAGAATTGTAGACCTCAACCAACTGATTAAATCCGATGTCCGCTGAACTGAACTAACTTTGGAGACGACCCTGAGATACTAACCTAGCATTCTAACCCAGGTTTGCCCCCCGAATGTTCCCTTTCTCCAATGGGTGAAAAGACTGATTAAACCAGGGTTCCCAGTCTTGGCAACTTTAAGGCATGTGGACTTCGACTCCCAGAATTCCCCAGCCAATTCTGACAGTTAAAATCCACCCATCTAAACAGTTGTCAAGTTTGGGAATCCCTGGATTAACCCAGTGTCCCAGAATCACCATAATTCCAGCCATTGCGATGATTCTGGAAAACTAGTTTAATCTGCTTTTTTTAAAAAAAAACAATTAATAAAATACACGACATTAGAGGGGGTGTTGGTTGTGTGTGTGCATAACTTGTGCTAATTCTCTTGTGATCATTGCATTTCCCAAGTGGATAAACACTTGCAAAGCAGACCTTGATAAAACTGTAAGGAAACCTATTGGACAGGACAAGAAGCAACGGATGGAAAGTAATCAAGGCGAGAAGCAACCTAGAATTAAGAAGGAATTTCCTGAAAGTGAGAACAATTAATCAGTGGGACAACTTGCCTCCAGAAGTCGTGGGTGCTCCAACCCTGAAGGTTTTTAAGAAGAGATTGTACAACCATTTGTCTGAAATGGTATAAGATCAAATGAGCAAGGAGTTGGACTAGGAGATTTTCCAACTCTGTCATTCTGTTAAAGGTAAAGGTTCCCCTTGCACATATGTGCTAGTCGTTCCTGACTCTAGGCGGCGGTGCTCATCTCCGTTTCAAAGCTGAAGAGCCAGCGCTGTCCGAAGACGTCTCCGTGGTCATGTGGCCATCATGACGCAACACCAAAGGCGCACGGAACGCTGTTCCCTTCCCACCAAAGATGGTCCCTATTTTTCTACTTGCATTTTTTACGTGCTTTTGAACTGCTAGGTTGGCAGAAGCTGGGACAAGGAACGGGAGCTCACCCCGTTACGCGGCAGCACTAGGGATTCAAACCGCTGAGCTGCCGACCTTTCCATCGACAAGCTCAGCGTCTTAGCCACTGAGCCACTGCATCCCATTCTGTTAATTAACAGTAAATGAGTTTAGCGAGGGAAGTGAGTTCAAACTGTTTCTTCCACATATTTAACAGGGCTTAGGAGTCCATTCCTAGATGTTGCTAACCAAAAACTCTTACATACATACCACCACCAGGGCATGAAAATAGCCTGTGAGTTATCCGTCGATGGAAACAACAGGAGGAGAAAGGAACAGCTTAGAAGCGCTGAAGATACTCACCGTCTTGGAGCGAAGACACATCCTCACATTCAACTGTATCTGTGGAGCATAGCTGGCAAATGGGAGGGCAAGGAAGGACGTTCCTCAAATCAAGGCACAGCAGAGCCACAAATCCTGCGATAGCTGCCGAATTCAAACACAGAAAAGGCCACCATCTCCCTTGGAATGTCATCAGCTGCCCGTTTCCCAAGATCCCCAGACAAGAATTAACTGAACGTGTCCAGAAATATTTCACAGGAAGAGTCCTCCACTCCTCCGCTCACAACCAAATACCTTATGCCACCAGACTTGAAATTTTGGGCTTAGAAAATTTAGAACTACGCTGCCTTCGGTATGACCTGAGCATAGCTCATAAAATCATCTGCTACAATGTCCTACCTGTCAATGACTACTTCAGCTTCAACCACAACAATACACGAGCAAATAATAGATACAAACTCAAGGTAAACTGCACCAAACTCGATTGCAGAAATACGACTTCAGCAACAGAGTGGTCAACGCCTGGAATGCACTACCTGACTCTGTGGTTTCTTCCCCAAACCTCCAAAACTTAAACCTGTCTACTGTTGACCTCACCCCATTCCTAAGAAGTTTGTAAGGGGGTGGGGTGCATAAGCACACCAGCTTGCCTACCGTCCCTGTCCTAATGTTCCCTTTAATTGTATTCATTTTATGTATTCAATTCATGCTTATACTTATATATATTATCTAATACGTACTCGACAAATAAATAAATATATTTTTTACAAAAAGAATGCAACAAATAAGGATGTCCCACTTGCCATTCCTTTGCAGAGTTCTCTTGACCACATCCATGGAGGGAGATCGGGTTTATGCCGGACCAAGGACGGCTCTCAATTGCCCAACTCTTTCTTCTTGTCGGTGGCTTAATCATACGCGTGGACGAGAGCAGTAGAGCTGAATGTTTTTCTGAATAAATACTTAAAGACCATGGAGCTTGTTTTAGAGAAGAGACACAGAATTCAGGATTCAAGGAGGACTTTGAAGAACCTGTTTTCGCTTGTACTGTGGTTTTGGCAAACTCTGGTTTACTGAACGTTGGGTTTAGGGTGCGGTGTGAATTTAGGAACTGTGATTTACTGAATAAACCACAGTGCCTAAGTTCACACGGCACCATAAACCCAACATTTTTTTAAAAAAAAATCCCACCTCTTCAATGGAAAGACCGCTGTTGAGTTATTCATACAGTTACTTAAGTGACTCACTCAGCATAAATTTAGTTCCCTCCAATGGACGAAAGCCATGATGGTGAACCTGCGGCACGTACATAGGAACCCAGAAGAGAAGCTGGGTGCTCTGCGCATGTGCACTGGCCGCTTGCTCTTTTCCGGGTTCTGGCTTTGGCACTCAGTGCCGAAAGGTTAGCCATCACTGGACTAAAGGATACAAGAATCCTGTACTGTATCTGAAGTGCGTACAGGATAAATTGGATGGCCATTATTTTATTTTAGGTGAGGTGAGTTGAGAAGAGGAAAGAGAACATACTGCCCCCAAAGTTTTCTAAAACTATCTGAGGAAAGCAATTCAAATCCAGCCAGTTTACGTTATTCATCCTTTGCTATTTTTATTCAGCCGAAAGAGCTGCGGTCTTGCAGAGATTTCAAAACAAACGATACACTTTGAACATTCGAGGTCTATGTTACAGAAACGTGCAAACAGAAGGGATTAAAGACCCTTCCTCATAAAATATTCCCTTGGTCAAGACGTGCGATTCAACCATCCAAGAGACGAATTAGCTCATTTCCTGAGTTCACTGCAAAGCAAATTTCGCATCTCAATGAGGACAGAGAATCGGTCCGTATTATTTTTTTTTTAAAAATCTGTAAAGTGGATTTTGGTGAACGAGACATCCTTAATTACCCCGAACCGCAACCCAAGTCGCTTATCAAACAAAATCGAATTACCTACCAACTTTTTATCATTCAAATTTCACCAAGGCTGCTATGAGCTTCGAACGAGGGCCAGCAAATAATTGTTGCAATAGCAGCGAATATCTGCAGCTCGGGTGTAGGATGAAGGGTGAAGGTTCTTTCTCCGAGCTTTGTGGAGCTCGGAGAAGGAACCTTCGCCCTCAATATTGTGTATGTGTGTATTAAATCACAACACACATAAAAATGAGGAAAAGCTCGTCCATCTTCCCCCCCCCCCGCCCTCCAATAAAGTCCCACTGCAATAGGCAAGCTGGATAAACTATCATCCTAAAATTCACTAATGCTGTTCTATCCTCCAGCGTATTTTAATTATTTGTCCTCATGGCAAGTTGGTGAAGGCAGCTTTGGGACTTCAGATCATTGGTCCAACAGCTGGGAAGGTTGAGACCTCCCCTGAAGTGCCAAGTTGAGGGAAGGCTAACCTCCCTTTGAGTGAGCCAGTTGCCATTCTCAAGATAATTTTGAAAAGGTTCACAGTGGGGTGGATTATTTTTTTGTCCCCAGAGAGACAGTCACGGACCAATGGATTCTCACCAAAGGTGCATATTGGGGTGTTCAGTGGCACCCTCCTCCTATCTTCCAGAAGATAGCTTCAGAACATACCCAAAGTATTCTAGAACGGCATTGTGAGTCATTCCCAAGTCTTGTCTTTTGATCTCGTGGAACTTCAAAGGAAGTTGGTGTTCTACTCATGACCAGAGTGTCAGTCCTCTGGGTCGTCTCAATTTTGGAGCGCTGGGTTGAAGGCCGCTGGGACCTACATGGATTTGGTGGGTGGCTGGAGAAAAGCACAGCTCTGGTGGGTCAGTTTCCATCGCTCCCGCGTCCACCGGCCCCGATTCTCCACCACTTCATGCAGAAGGTTGACATACTTAGACTCGTTTGTCGGTGACGCAGCGTCATCTTCATGCGAAGGACTGGCGAACGTAATTCTTGATGGTGGGGATGTGTCGGCTTTCCGGAGGTTTCTGGACTGAGAAGACACCGGTTTTGAAAATCGTTTGGTTTTTAGCCCTGTGGATAGCTTGGGTGCTCTGATATCAGCCTGAACAGTCTGCGTACACCCTGGAGGAACCGCTTTCTGAATAGCAAGCTTTGAAAAGTTGGCTGGTCTTCCTTCGAAGTCTAACTTCGTCCTATCATTGTTGACTTGGCTAGTTTTGCCCTGAGATCTATGCAAATCGTGTCGAGGTTGTAGGTTTTTGTCCAATTCCATCTTCCCTGCATCTCTAGTTTCTGGATTTGATTCTTTATAAAGTGGAGGCTCCGTTTCATTGGTTAACTCATCCTCGTGTTCGTCCTCTTGATGGCCATCAAAGCACAAAAGATCTCCCTTCCTGGGAGATAGATGTAGCCACACTTGATCAAATGTTGGTTTCTCCGCTTCCAACACCTCGCCATGTTGAAGAGGGGAGACCAAGAACCGTGTTGTGAACGATTCCCTGACACTCAACCCATCGGATCCTTGACCCCCAACCTTCCTTTCAAAAGGCCATGTCAACGAACGCCTCAACGCATGGCCCTCATTCTTTGAAGTCACCTTCTCTTGGGGTTTGACCTCAGCCTGCTCTTCAGGGGCTGTAGTCACACTTAAATACAGGAAAGGTTCAGGAGGAAGCATGTTTTCCTTTTCAAGAACTTGGGTAGAATCTCCATGATCTTGGATTATTCGGTCTGAGGCTTCAGAAGAAACGTAGGTCTCGGAAGCATCTCGACATACTTCCACCACGACCGGGTTTGCCTGGATGTGGCTTTGAGACTCTATTTCCCAGGGCTCCTCCAGCTTCTGATAACTCCACAATCCTGAAAAAGGATGCGAGTCCTCATTTTCAGTCTGCATTTTGTCACCCTGGGACCCAAAGGGCATTATTGGTTGTTCTTGGTTTGCATCCGTAGACTTTTCCTGCCTTCGGTAGAATTCTTTTCTCAGTAAAATGGCTGAGGCAGACCTGGCACGGATTTTCAACAATCTGTTTCCCGAAGCTGTCGCCTTCTCTTGGTTTTCATTCTCTCTAGCTGCGAGTTGATGTTCTACAGAATCGATCAGAGGTTTGGGTTCTGGAGTGGGAGACGGTTCCATGGCTTCCTGGCTTGGCTGGATGCGTTTGCTGGCATATCTCACCATCCATATCCCAAACAGCAGGAAGAGGAAGGAAATAAATACTGCCAAAAAAAACACAAAAAAACAAAAAAGGAAGGAAGGAAAGATAATTAACTCAAAAATAAATCATATACCCATTTTTTGAAATGAAGCATTCAGTGGCAAAAATCTGAAGCAGGACGAGATACAGAATATTCTGATCAAGTGCCTAAGTACAAGGACGAGTTTTAGAAATGGTGAAAGCAAAAATCCAAAGAAGCTGTAGTGTAAAAGAGAACGGCATTGGGTAGATAGCCAAGGAAAACATATGAGAAATAAATGTATCTCCTTTAGCTGCTAGAGTTTGGTCTACGGTGGTACAACGGACTTATTGATACCAATAAAGGAGAATATTTGTAGCTCAGGGTTGAAATGAGGGACCCTTGGTGCTCTCTGAGCTTGGTGGTTTTGTTCTGTTTTTTTGCAGACATTTTAATTACCCAAACTAGTGTATGACCAGATTGAGTCATAAGTCACAGGTCACACCCACAAGAGATCTAAATTCAGCCCATTTTGCATGCCTCTCTTATCTCCCGCTCATTGCCCTTGGCTGCCAGTTGGTCAGAGTCTTGTACACAGCTTAAACTTGCAATAAATCTTCATACTCATTTGAACTGCTTGAATTGCCTGATTTCCCTGGCCCTCAACAACTAGGTAACTAGGACTAGCACTGATGATGTTACCTAGTTTGGGTCGTGAAATGTCTGCAAGAAAACAACCAAGCTCAGAGAGCACCAAGGACCCTTCAGACCAGTGGTGAGTTCCTCTCGGTTCTATCCGGCTCGCCGAACCGGTAGCGCCAGCAGCAGAAGGCTCCACCCACCCACCAGGATGTCATTACGTCCCCTTTTTGATCATCTGCATATGCGCAGGAGGTTGTGCGCATGCACAGAAGGGGCACATGTATAGCGCTCGCTCGCTCCTACGTGCTCTTGTTCCCAAACCGATAGTGAAGGTAAGTGTATTTCACCACTGCCTCAGAGCCAATTATTTACCATGGCCAAAGTGGGCTTGATGCTGTGTCTTCTTCTGAGCCCTAGTCAACACCTTCACCTCCTACAGTAAAGTAGCATCAAGAATAGTTGGAAACTCGTAACAGGAAATTCTGAGCGGTACCTAAACAAGCCAGCAAAATTGGCAGTCCAATTTGATAGAAGCTGTTTCCCGAAGTCGTTGACGGGGATTCTGGTGTGCAGTTGAAGTTGGAGATGTTCCAGACTTGGATCCCGTTCATGCTTGGTGGACTGTGACATATGACAGAAGTAGCATCCTGTAGCAGTGACAGGTTGTACAGCTCTGTAAGGGAAAAAAAAACAACAACAACAGTATCCCAAAATCAGGGCATTACAGTAGTGGCCAAAATTGTTGGAAACTTTTTGGGAAAAGTGTATTTTTGAGGTTTGAGGGCTAATAACACCACTTTCAGGGGGAGTTTCAAGATAATCCTATTCCACTGCTGGAATGGCCTGGGAATAGCCCTGACCTCAACCCAATTGAAAATCTATGGAGCAGCCGACTAAAGAAACTTTTTATTGCGACCCAGCAATAAAACCCAATTAATAGAAGCAAGTAGGGACGCAGTGGCTCAGGGGCTAGGACGTTGAGCTTGTCGATTGAAAGGTCGGCAGCTCAGCGGTTCGAATCCCTAGTGCTGCCATGTAACGGGGTGAGCTCCCGTTACTTGTCCCAGCTTCTGCCAACCTAGCAGTTTCGAAAGCATGTAAAAATGCAAGTAGAAAAAATAGGGACCACCTTTGGTGGGAAGGTAACAGCGTTCCGTGTGCCTTTGGGGTTGAGTCATGCCGGCCGCATGACCACGGAGACATCTTCGGACAGCACTGGCTCTGCGGCTTTGAAACGGAGATGAGCACCGTCCCCCTAGAGTCAGCAACGACTAGCACGTATGTGCGAGGGGAACCTTTACCTTTACCTTAATAGAAACAATCGTTCAATCTTGCTTTCACATTATAACAGCTGCAGAACTAAAAGACTTGGTTCCATCCATGGGAAGATGTTGTAAGGCCGTAATTCATGCTAAAGGTTACCCAACTAAATATTCACTGAGATGCTGATCATTTTTGTATATCTCGTTTTTTCTACGTGTTTCACTTTTCTTCTTTATCTTGTAACTGCTCTTCTAGCAAATCCTTCATAAAAGTTACTGCGTGACATTCTTAATTAAATTGTCTTTCCATTGATATATAATTTTAGGGTACTACTCCCCCCATAAAGTGGTGTGATTAGCTAGTTTTAGAAAATGCACTTTTCCCAAAAGGTTTCCACAATTTTAGCCACTACTGTAGGTTGTTGAAGACTGTGATACGTTGGCTGAGTTTGCACAGTGTACTACAAATTCCATGGTTTGCGAAACAAACCACCATTGGCAGGGCTCACACAATAGGCTGAAAACAGCCATGGTGTCAGGCATGAAGGAACTGGTTCATACACTGAGCTCCAGTTAAGATTTATTGCTCAAGCTTATATACAGGAATTGAATCAACTAACCTTCAGCACTAAATTGACGCTAGATAAGAGTTAACAGAACTCAAGACAGGTTGGACTTAAGACCACTTATGACAATGTAATGATTCCAGGTAATTCCTCTCTTGACTCCTACCCTTTGACACTCTCTCTTCTCCTACATCTGGTTCATGAAACGTCTATGGAGATTTTCAGTCATCCAGATCAGGGGTCTCCAACCTTGGCAACTTTAAGACTTGTGGACTCCAACTCCCAGAGTTCCTCAGCCGGCTTTGCCGGCTGAGGAATTCTGGTAGTTGAAGTCCCCAAGTCTTAAAGTTGCCAAAGTTGGAGATCCCTGATCCAGATCACGATTGTCCCAAAGGTGCTTTTTCAAAAGGCAACCGGACTTGTATTTTTTTCCTTGAAGACGTTTCGCTTCTCATCCGAGAAGCTTCTTCAATTCTGACTGTGTGAAGTGAACTGAAGAACCTTCTCGGATGAGAAGCAAAACGTCTTCAAAAAAAAAAATTGCCTTTTGAAAAAGCACCTTTTGGGATGGTTCATGAAACCTAACGGCACTCTTTTCAGTGGAACGTAAAACCACATCTGGATCAAGGGCGATAAATCAGTAGTTTATTCTATAATCTCAGATTGTTATTTTTTTTCTTATTAAAAAGGAAGACATTTCCCCCAGTGCCGTACCTTGAAGAAATAATACAGAATCTTGATGTTCACAGAAACAGCTCCATGGGTTTCCGCCGAGTTTCATCACCGGCAGCCTTCTCATCCCATCAAACGCATTTCTCATTAAGGCGGTTAAATTATTGCCGGAAAGGTCAAGGAACATGAGGTTGGATAAGCTTCTGAAACTCTGGCCGGCAATTTCGTAGATCTTATTGCCGGCAACATTCAGGGTGGTAAGGTTGGAGAAGCCAGAGAATGTCTCGGGTCCGATTTTGGTCATGAGGTTCTGGGCCAACGTGAAGTTCTCGAGTAGGCCTGGTTTGGAAAGCCAAGACGCTGTCACGTAAGTTAGGCTGTTCTGATAGAGGCTAAGTTTAGTGAGGCCTCGGAAAGCATGAAATGCGCCAGCTTCAATTCTGCGGATGCCGCTGTTCGCTAAAGCGAGGCTGGTGACGGATGACAGCGTTGGACTCTTGAAGACGGTGGAGTTGAGAACGCCCAGATTGGTTACCACAAAGAGAACCGAGGTGAGGCCCGCAGGGAAGTCTGGAATAGAAATATTCAATGGTCCCCCCCCCGCAAGGCCATTTGATGTTGCCTGCAAACCAGAGTGAAATGCCACCGGTTCCCTCCGGTTCGAGCGAACCGGTAGTGATAAAAACTACCGGTTCGGGGAAACTGGTAGTAAAAAATGCTTTTAAAAAGTTTTTTTTAAAAAAAAAGATTCTGACGATCGCGTGGCACAGCTGTGCCGCATGATCATCGGAACCTTTTTTTTTTACTTTTTAAAAGCATTTTCTTTTCTGGGTTCTGGGAAATAGGTAGTAAAAAAAACGCTTTAAAAAAAAGTAAAAAATGATCACGCAGCACAGCTGTGATCATCGGAACCTTTTTAAAAACTTCTTTAAAGCATTTTTTAGTACCTATTTACCTGAACTAGTAGTAAACAAATGCTTTAAAAAAGTAAAAAAAAAAAGTTGACCACGCCCACCCAGTCACATGACCCACCCCACGCCCACCAAGCCACGCCCACAGAACCGGTAGCAACAAATTTTACACTTCACCACTGCTGCAAACACAGTTGAGTATTCCAGCACACCCCATTTTTGGAAGAGGACTCTCACCATTTGGGATGGAAGAGCAGAAGTATTCTTTCTCCAGGACGCACTGCAACCTAGAAAGCCCGACGGATGTCCAAAGCAAAGCGAAACCAAGGATCCCTGAGAAAACAAGGAGAAGCTGGACGGTGTTCGAACACAATGACAGCTAAACAAGGTTCAGCTCAGCAGATAGTGTTCTGACCTAGGCTTCCCCAGCAGCATGAAGTCAAGTCCGCGTCCCGATAAACCCTTTTAATTTAATTTGCAGTGAATTCCTCCTCAGCAAATTTTTTTCCTCTCCCACAGTCTTTCAAGATAGTTCACGATTAACGACCTTTATCAGGCTTGGAGGGTGGCCAGGCCGATATCTTTCAGAAGCTGCAATACTTGGCAAGAATGCAGTAATGAACTAATCGTCTCCTGCAAACTCCACTCCCCTTTCGCTCCTCTTTTATTCCCACTGGGAGGGGGCATTCATCATCCACCTGTGGCCTTACTCCTGAGTCGACCCTTGTTCTTCAGCTGTTCCCTTCGTCTGGCAACTCTGCACAGGTGCGTACTAGGAACAGGCTCCAGCTGTTCGTCTGCCTCACTGATGTCTGACTCCAAAGGCAGCTGATAACTATCAGACGGCCCTGGCCACCTCTCTGCCTCCG
This sequence comes from Ahaetulla prasina, assembly GCF_028640845.1. Lineage (NCBI taxonomy): Eukaryota > Metazoa > Chordata > Lepidosauria > Squamata > Colubridae > Ahaetulla > Ahaetulla prasina. Next base: position 6,096,661 of record NC_080554.1, read on the forward strand.
ATGCAGAGCCTTCATCAAAGTCTTCCCCAGACTCCAGGACTGGCCCATGTTCCTCCCCAACCTCCTCACTGTCCAAATCTGCTACCAGATCCACTGGCCGCTGGTGGGCCACAACAGACGTCACCAATATAAAAGTGGTCAACCACGCATCTGGTCATTCAGGATTAAAAGCATTGCTTTTGAAAAGTGTCCAAGTGTCTTGTAAAATAGAAAAGGCCTTTGTTTAATTGCAGGAACACCTTATTAATGTCAAAACATTTTCCGTTTTAACACTTGAGATGCTTTTATTGATCAGCCTGAATTCTCTTCTCAAAGAGTAGGCATTGAATAGTTTAGCCATAGTTTAGCCAACTGTATCTCTGGGCCAAACAATATTCCTTTGTTCCTAGCAGTTTCTCATTTTCTTCCTTCAAAATAGAGATAGCAGTTCTTAAATAGCAAAAAAAGCATGGGCCAGACGCTCAATCTTTCACCGACCAAATATATTCAAGGACAAGAGAAATTATCTTTTTTACATCTATAGGGGAAGGAAGTATATTTCTACAAATCGCATAGCTTCTTTTATTCAAACCATTTTCAGGGTTGCCACTTATCTGAGATTTATAAGGAATGGCTCTTGGAGCCAAACTGATCCAGCAATTCAGAAAAACCGGAGGAATTTATTTTTCCAATTGATTTACCATTCTGAATCAGATTGATCCGGTTAATTATCCAGGTAATTTGGTAATTTGTGATGTTGGATTCTGCCAAGATTTGTAAGTGATGCTCTCTAGAGTAGAGCTCCGCTTGTTAATATATTGGGGGTACTGGACAATTTTTAGAATAACAGAGTTGGAAGGGACCTTGGAGGTCTTCTAGTCCAACCCCCTGCTTAGGCAGGAAACCCTACACGTCTTCAGACAAATGGTTATCCAACCTCTTCTTAAAAACCTCCAGTGTTGGAGCATTCACAACTTCTGGAGGCAAGTTGTTCCACTGATTAATTTTTCTCACTGTCAGGAAATTTCTCCTTCGTTCTAAGTTGATTAACTTAATTCAAATTAATTAATTTAAGTTAAGGTGACTAATAGAATCGTTTGGTGTTCTGAATGGAGCTGATGGTGTGATTTGATCCATTTGATCCAAACTGAATGTTTGCTTGAGCAGGGGGTTGGACTAGAAGACCTCCAAGGTCCCTTCCAACTCTGTTATTCTGTCTATTCTCCCTGAATAGAAATGATTCACCTCCGAGTTAATACACACACACACACATACACACTCCACAATGAAAGCAAGACAGGACCACTTACATTTCATCTTGACCAACTTCTCCTTACCAAGCAGAGGCTCAAATTCGCGTACCGTCGTCTTTCTCAAAGCATTAAGGAGCTTTTACCGTGACTAGCAGCCGCCGACCCTTCACAAAACCTCCCAGATCGTCACCTGAAGCGCCTTTGAGGACCCGGACAAGTTGAAACCTGCTGTGCGTTGAGTTCTTCACTTCCATGGGGGGTGGGGGTGGGGGGTTGTCTTTCTCCATCTGTCCATGTGGCTGCACGAGAGTCGTATCTCCATAGCATCGCCATGGAGTTTCCCCCATTAGCAGTAAAATAAGTGAGCCATTTCACACAAGTTTAACGCTGCTTCTGTTTCTTCGACCAACATCTCCTGGCCTGGCCAGTTGAAGATCTTTAGAATTATACATTGTCAAAAAAGATGGGCTTTAGAGGATAGCTGTGCCCAACAACGCCCTCTCCTATCAAATGCATTCTTTTATTCGAACTCAATTTTAACCTTGTTTTGGGGGGGCAGTCATTTATTCCACGCATTTCAGCTTTGCATTTATGCTGTTGCGCTTGATGGACCTTAAGTTTTGCTTAATGTCTGGATAGTCAACGGGTAAATGGAACAGGAGGTTGAAGATAACAAAGGAATTTTTAAAAAAGGACAAGGTTCCTATAAAGGCCCCATGATGCAGAAGATGCCTGGTCTCTTTTTATCAAGCCAAAGAAAATAAAAAAATAAAAAATACAGCAGGTGGAATTCGTGCGTTTAAATTTTCAGAAAGGCGGGTTATAGTTAAAGCTTTAAGCCCAAAAAAAAAAAGGGGAAAAACAAATTCTCAATTAAAATAGTGATTCAGTGACGGGACCAATTACTCAAAGAAACGGTGAGCTCCCCTTTCTGAGATGCATTAGATCAGACACCTAAATGGTTTCCTTCACTAGACAGGAATGATGGGACTCGGTGGTTGCTCTGAAATGACCCTTTCTGGTCTTTGGCTCCGTTGCTTACTTATTCTGTGAAAAGTAACGGTCAGGTCAGGTGGCTGGCTTTCCAAATGGGCGTAAAATTCTTATTTAAAACATGTGTTAAATCCTTCCCTTTCCTCCTTTCCTTTCCTTTCTTCCCTCCTTCTTTCCTTTTCTTTCCTCCCTCCTTCTTCCCTTCCTTTCCTCTTTTCCTTTCCTTCCCCTTTCCCATTCCTTTCCTCCTTCCCTTCCCTTCCCTTCCCTTTCCTTCCCCTCCTTTCCTCCTTTGCTTGGCTTGGCTTGGCTTGGCTTGGCTTGGCTTGGCTCTGCTCTCCTTTCCTTTCCTTTCCTTTCCTTTCCTTTCCTTTCCTTTCCTTTCTTCTCTCCTTCTTTCCTTTCCTTTCCTTTCCTTTCCTTTCCTTTCCTTTCTTCTCTCCTTCTTTCCTTTCCTTTCCTTTCCTTCCTTCCTTCCTTCCTTTCCTTCCCCTCCTTTCCTCCTTTGCTTGGCTTGGCTTGGCTTGGCTTGGCTCTGCTCAGCTCTGCTTTCCTTTCCTTTCCTTTCCTTTCCTTTCCTTTCTTCTCTCCTTCTTTCCTTTCCTTTCCTCCCTCCTTCTTCCCTTCCTTTCCTTTCCTCCTTTCCTTCCCTTCCCTTCCCTTCCCCTCCTTTCCTCCTTTGCTTTGCTTTGCTTTGCTTGGCTTGGCTCTGCTCAGCTCTGCTTTCCTTTCCTTCCTTCCTTCCCTCCTTCTTTCCTTTCCTTTCCTCTTTTCCTTCCTTCCTTCCTTTCCTCTTTTCCTTTCCTTCCCTTCCTTTCCTTTCCTCCTTTCCTTCCCTTCCCTTCCCTTCCCTTCCCCTCCTTTCCTCCTTTGCTTGGCTTGGCTTGGCTTGGCTTGGCTCTGCTCAGCTCTGCTTTCCTTTCCTTTCCTTTCCTTTCCTTTCCTTTCTTCTCTCCTTCTTTCCTTTCCTTTCCTCCCTCCTTCTTCCCTTCCTTTCCTTTCCTCCTTTCCTTCCCTTCCCTTCCCTTCCCTTCCCTTCCCTTCCCTTCCCCTCCTTTCTTCCTTTGCTTGGCTTTGCTTGGCTCTGCTCGGCTCTGCTCAGCTCAGCTCTCCTTTCCTTTCCTTTCTTCCCTCCTTCTTTCCTTTCCTCCCTCCTTCTTCCTTCCTTCCTTCCTTCCTTCTCTTCTCGCCTCTCCTCCCCCCCCCCCACAACCTTTTGGGCCCCAAGGACCGGTTCCATGGAGAAAAGTTTTTCAGTGGACCGGAGTGAGCGTGGTTTTGCATGCTGCCTTTATTCCGCGGATGGGGCTTGACTTGTTTGCGTGGTCCGGTTGCTGCATGCCATGGCCCGGTGCCAGTTCACAGACCAGGGGTTGAAGAACCCTGCCCTAAAGTATCCATTGGACCACTAAGTCATCGTTCCTCTTATTTTAAGTTAGGCCGACTCCTTCAGCAGCTAAGATGACTTTCCTCGATCAAAAATGTACCATTCGGAAAAATGCTAGCATCCTTTGGCTTTCTTCTTCTCCTCTTCTTCCTTCCCCTTGTAAATAGAAATAATTTTTTAAAAAATGTACACCTATGTCTCTCCTCAACGTTTTCCATTTGAAGACCCATCAAGTTTCCTCCCACCCACCCCTCCCCAACTGTCAGCCTGGCACAGTCGTGGTTGCAATCCGAATTAATCACCGCTGTGGTTAGGGTTAGGGTAAACCCTGCTCTAGAAAGAAGAGGGAGGCTGCCCCTAAGAAGACGGGGTAAAGCTATTCTCCAAAGCACCTGAAGGCAGGACAAGAAGCAATGGGTGAAAACTCATCAAGGAGAGAAGCAACTTAGAACTAAGGAGAAATTTCCTGACAGTGAGAACAATTAATCAGTGGAACAATTTGCTTTCAGAAGTAATGAATGCTCCAATACTGGAAGTTTTTAAGAAGAGGTTGGATAACCATTTGTCTGAAGTAGTGTAGGGTTTCCTGCCTACGCAGGGGGTTGGATTAGAAGACCTCCAAGGTCCCTTCCAACTCTGATATTCTATTCTATTCTATTCTATTCTATTCTATTCTATTCTGTTCTGTTCTATTCTATTCTATTCTATTCTATTCTAAGATACTGGACAGGAATGGTATAGGGTCTCCCGCTTAGTCCAACTCCTGTGGGTTGGACTAAGAGACCTGGAGGCCAAGGGACTGAAAGCTAAAACATACTAAGGAGACATTTCCTGACAGTGAGAACAATTAATCAGTGGAACAATTTGCTTTCAGAAGTAGTGAATGCTCCAATACTGGAAGTTTTTAAGAACAGGTTGGATAACCATTTGTCTGAAGTAGTGTAGGGTTTCCTGTCTGGGCAGGGGGTTGGACTAGAAGACCTCCAAGGTCCCTTCCAACTCTGCTCTTGGAAACGGACCAAGGAGAGACTCAACTCAGAACTAAGGAGAAATTTCCTGACAGTTAGAACAATTAACCAGTGGAACAACTTGCCTCCAGTTCTGAATGCTCCAACACTGGGAGTTTTAAAGAAGAGTTTGGATAACCATTTGTCTGAAGTGGTGTAGGGTTTCCTGCCTGGGCAGGGGGTTGGACTAGAAGACCTCCAAGGTCCCTTCCAACTCTTGTTGTTCTGTTCCATTCCAATTCCAATTCTCATTCTAATTCTATTCCTACTGTATTCCTACTCTATTCTATTCCTACTCTACTCTACACTACTCTACTCCACTCCATTCCTACTCTACTCTACTTTACTCTGATGCTTATAATATTTGCATAAACTAAACACAGAGGTGGATCAGAGGTTTGCCAGGATGCGCAATACGTCAGGTCTCACCTGGCTTGTGCATTTTCACCTTGGTGTCTCCCAACCTGTCGTGGTAGGTGAAAGGAAAACTTTTTCCCCCCCGACTCATGTGCTTTTTCTCGGTAGAGGTGCTGTTTTTCACTCCTATTTCCTGCCGTAGAAGGAACTGTCTTTTTCGCTTGCACTGGGCTCCACTAAGTAATTTCACGCTGAAGGCTCAGTTCACACATTTTAAGCCACATTCCAGTTTTTCGTTTTTTCATTCAAGCTGGGTTTTTACAGGTTGAACTAGCTAAGAACAGCAGCTGTGTCTGAAAACATGGTAAAGCTAGTTACCGTTAACCTTGGTTTGTTTTCTTGTGGCTTTGCCCATTCTCTGAACTCAGCTAGTCGGTTTGTTTTCAACTAGCCTACTAACCAGGTTTTGAGTACATTCAGTTTACTTACTTGAACCTGTTTGCAAAGTGCACCAGCAACTAAAGCAAATGGCTTCCCCTAAGTTTATTTACCTGTCAACAAATTTGGGGTGGCATTGGCCGAAGAGGTTGTAGAAGAAATGTTTTTAAAGGGTTCTGATGATCCCAGGTGTGTTGCCTGATCGCCAGAACCCTTTAAAAGCTTTTATTTTTACATTGGACGAAGAGCTTGTAGAAAAAATGGTTTGAAAGAGTTCTGACAATCCCAGTTGAGCTGTGCGATCATCAGAGGCTTTTTTTTTTACTTTTAAAAGCATTTTTTCGGCCGAAGGAAAAAATGCTTTTAAAAGTTAAAAAAAAAAGCCTCTGATGATCGCACAGCTCAGCTGGGCATGCGAGGGGGGAGGGCAAGGGGGGGGCAGGGATTTTTGCTACCGGTTCTCCAAACCACCGGCTGCCATCGCTACCGGATCGGGTGATCCGGTCTGAACTGGGAGCATTTCACCCCTGCATTAATCCCATTAGCAAACCATTTTTGGCGATAATTTATAGCAGCCGTTATCAATCTGTGGTCTGGGGGGGGGGCCACGATGTCGCCACAAAGGCTTGAAAATTTTTTTATTTAAATCTGCAGTTATGTTTTGGGGATCAATGGTATTTAAAGGAAAGGCTGAGAATCACAGACCTATAGGTAACTCACCCCTATAAGGTGAAAATGAAAAGAAAAAGAAAAATCCATGCGCAATGGTTTAACGTGTTTTAAAACCTGTGGCATTAAAATCATAACTGGCTTTGGCAAACAATAAATGATAATAAACAGCCTGTGACATGCAGGAACATAACCAAATGCATCTTTAAAGGCTCGTGCCTATGTTGACACACGTTTAAACACACACACACACACACAAATATAAAATGCATGGAATAACCAAAATCGGATGATGACCTTTATTTTCAGTGCTTCCATAAAATAAATATGTCGTATATCAAACAGTGAGAAAAAAAAATCAAGCATGAAGAGAGCATGTAACAAAAAAAAAAAATTTGCTCACAACCACGTTGAATCCTCTGAATAGTTTAAGAAACGAAGCCTTATTTACAAGATAATCGACTATCGAACAAAATTTACAATCTATTTAAAACGAACGATCCGAGGGAAGGAATGGCCAACAGCGGAAGACCATCTTGAGTTTCCCCCCCACCTCCATTTCTAGCTTAGTGTTAAGAACGCAGTTTCTCGCCTCGCTCTATACAAAAGTCGTTTTTGCCCTCCCGTTATTATTCTTTTTCTAGGTTCATAAATAACCATGCAAGGGTGTGTGTTTTCGTCTCTTTCGTTCGTCTCTAGTGTTAGAAAGAGCATTTCTGCACGACTCAAAAAGATCTTCAAGTAACATTTCAAGTAGAAGTAAACATGTGCAAACTAAAACCTTTGTCAGAAAATATATATATATACCCACACACACACACACATATATTTATATATCTCCAAGCAGTAAAGTCTGAAAAGGTTGAAGGCCACGGAATTTCTTTTAGCGTGCCTTCCAGGGGAAAGAGACATTTTAAAAACACATCCTCCTCATCCAAGCTTCTTGCATCGTTTAATTTCCCAATTGTGAAAAATTGATTGGTTTGGGTTGGTTTGTTAAGGTGAAAGCACACACAGGTTTATAAAGGTTTCAACTCAAAGGTTTAATATTTCAAGACGAAAGGGGAGGGAAAGGAGGGTGGGAAAAAAAAACCCAAACCAAACAACTCCCACCCCCAAAAGCCACTTTTGAGCTTTCAAACCAAACACAAGATTTGTTTTAAAAACTTGCCGCCCCCCCCCACCGCCGTCGTCGGGTGGGAAATCGGCTGGCTTTTCGTATACGGCGTTGTCTCATCGCGTCCGTTCCCCCCCTCCCAAATTAAAAAGAGTCCCGCGGAAAAACTTAAAAAGGGGTGGGGGGAAAGAAAGAAAGAAAGAAAGAAAAGGAACATACTCCTTCATTAAGAGCATGCTGTTCATCCAGCAAAGGACAGACAGACAGAGGACAGGACAAAAAGTAGCAGGGTATGACTTTTAACATGATTATTATTATCATTATTATTATTTTTTAAAAAAGCATCGGTGAATAACTTGAGTGCACCATTCGACGGAGAGTTAACGTGCTCGGAGTGAGAAAAAAAAAACGTTCCGCTATTCCTAGTCCAACAAAGGAACGAAACAGAAGGGCGAGGGAGAAGACGAATCAGAAAATCCAAGGGTTGAGGGTTTGTTTTTGTTTGTCTAGTTTTGCCATGTCAAGTTTCAAACGAGCTCATCCAAGCCAGTAGCACCTCTCTTGTTTCTTCATGATTGTGGTTTTGCCCGAAAAGTTTGCAAGCCGTCACAACTTGTTTATTTTTTTTGCATATGTCCTCTGTCTCTGTTTTTTAAAATTTTTTTATTTTTTTAAAAAGAGGCCAATTTGACATCTCTCAGTCAGCGCGCGTACGGTCGAGAAATGGGATACTGCAGGTAAACTGAGCCGAGGAGTGGGCGACGGGGTAGGCTGGGCTTCCCCTTCTCACCCATCCCATCCTCCCAGAAATAAGAGCCTGACTTAACATTGGCAGTAAAAACGCAGTTTTTAAGGAATCCAGAAGGAAAAAAAATGAGTTTTTTTTTCTTAAAGGGTTTTCCGCTATTCGGGTCTTTCTGTCCCTTCCTAAACTGCAGCTCTGCCAACTTTTGAGACGGCGTCCTTTTCTTCTTCTTCTTTTTTTGCAGGAGTGTTGAATCGGAAAGAAGGAAGGGAAAAAAAAGAGGGATTCCCAACTGGTACCAATGAAGAGCTTCAAGTTTTAAAACAAAAACAAAAAAACCAAAACCAGTAAATCGCCAGCTTCGGGTCTGGTCTCTCGCGAGAAGTCAGCGATGGGTATAGCAGCCATCTAAGTATCCACACCGAACCGAACCGGCAAACCGGTCGCGTCCCCAAAAAACAAAAAAGGAAACATCATATCATCCTTGCATCCGTGTTTAAGAACCTGCTTTTCTTTTCCTTTGTTTTTTTTTAAAAGAAACATGGTTTATGGTTCCGCTCGTGGGATACCCCCCTCAGCGATGAAATCTAGCCCCGTTGTTTTGTTTTTAGTGTTTTGTTTTTTTAGTGTCATTTACGATTCTGGGTCTTCTTTGGCACGGCGGGTCGCTTGGATTGCCACAAGTGGTTGTGAATCGTCAGCGCGTCTACGCTGACCGACATGGTTTTGGCCGGGATCTGGTTAAACTGCTTCCTGTCCGAACTGTATTTGTACAGCTTGTCGATCATTTTCTTGGTGATGCTCTTTGGGCCTGTTCCGGTCAGCTTGTAGATTTCTTCGGTGTCGGGATGGTAGCAGTAAAGTGCTCTGAACTGGCAACCGGCGTCGCGGAATAAGATGATGTAGTGGTTGGCTTCGCTTTTTTCGAGCTCCTGTGGGCAGAAGAGAAGATTATTTGAGGGCCAGGAAAAGCTAAGGGTTTAAGGAATGCGGGGGGGGGGGGGGGCTTTTAGGTCCAGTAGCACTGGACTACTGTAATGCTCTCTACATGGGGCTCCCCTTGAAGAGCACCCGGAGGCTTCAACTGGTCCAGAATGCAGCTGCGCGGGTGATAGAGGGGGCCACTCGTGGCTCCCATATAACACCACTCCTGCGTAGGCTGCCCTGGCTTCCGGTGATCATCCGGGTGCAATTCAAGGTATTGGTTACCACCTTTAAAGCGCTTCATGGCATAGGACCTGGCTATTTACGGGACCGCCTACTGCGACCGACGGCCTTCCAGCGACCAGTGCGCTCCCACAGAATTGGGCCTCCTTGGGGTGCCGTCGGCTAGACAATGTCGTCTGGCGACCCCCAGGGGGAGGGCCTTCTCTGTGGGGGCTCCAACCCTCTGGAACGAACTACCGCCAGGTATCCGCCAACTTCCGGATCTCCGGACTTTTCGACGCGAGCTGAAAACATGCGCAGGACTGGCCTGATAGTTTTAATTGGGAATTTTAAATGGGTTTTTAAATGGAGTTAGCCTAAATTTAAATATTTCATTTTAAATTATCTTAACATTTGTAATGTTGTTTTTTATATGGCTGTAAACCGCCCTGAGTCCTTCGGGAGAAGGGCGGTCTAGGAATTTAAATAAATAAATAAATAAAATAAAATAAATGAGGTTACCTAGTTTTTTTTTTTAGTTTTTTTTAATTTGCATTTATATCCCGCCCTTCTCCGAAGACTCAGGGCGGCTTACACTATGTTAGCAATAGTCTTCATTCTATTTGTATATTTATATACAAAGTCAACTTATCGCCCCCAACAATCTGGGTCCTCATTTTACCTACCTTATAAAGGATGGAAGGCTGAGTCAACCTTGGGCCTGGTGGGACTCGAACCTGCAGTAATTGCAGGCAGCTGCTGTTAATAACAGACTGCATTAGCAGCCTGAGCCACTCAGAGGCCCGTTGGGTCATGAGAGATCTGCAAGAAAACAACCGACCCCAGAGACACCAAAGCCCCTACGGTCCTCCTCCTCCTCCTCTCCACACACCCCACTTCCTTCTAACACTGATGAGGTTACCTAGTTGAGTAATGAAATGTTTGCAAGAAAACCACCAAGCTCAGAGACCACCCTCCGGTAGAAGCTTGGGAAAAGGCGCTTTCCCCCCCAAGAAAATTGGGAGCCAATCCGCCTCCTTTAACAGATGACCAACTGATTCCCAAACCCCTGAGAAAGACTCACCTCCAAGATGGAATTCTTATGAGGCTCGTTCACTTTTCCAGCAAGGCAGCAGTGGGAGATGGCGTTGTGGATGATGGACTTGTTGGACTTGCTGCTGGGCTCCTTAAAGAGCTTTGGGCCTGGAAAGAGTTAGCAATAGCACTTAAGACTTAGATTTCACGGTGCTTTTACAGCCCCCTCCTAAGCCGTTTTACAGAGTCAGCCTCTTGCCCCCAACAATCTGGGTCCTCATTTTACCGACCTGGGAAAGATGGAAGGCCGAAATCAACTGTCAGCCTCCACTCCAATCTTCATATACTTTTGAATGATTATATCAGTAGCTAGAATGTGAAATGTTTATTTCTGTATTATAAAACTATTAAGGAAATGAGATGTATCATACCACCGTACAGGGTAAGGGAAAGGAGCCTATTAAGAGTGTCGGCTGACATAACAGTGGGGGAGGGATGATTAACGACTGAGTGTTATCAGCGCGGGTTTTTCTAACAGACACTGCATTCCTAAGATGACTGACATCTAGAGACCTGTGGAAGAAGATTACCACGAGGGGCCGAGAAGGAGCTGGCATTGGACCAGACCAGCCTGACCTCCTGGAGGAGGAGGGACAATTGGGGGGATATGATATGTTAGCCATATTTTGTCTCAGATCCAACTTAGCTTGGCTGCTATCAAGACTGTAAAAAGTAAAAGTACTTGTCTTTATTCCAAATGAAGTCAAGGTGAATTCTTTCCTAATTATAGTCGGAGGTAGCCTGACATCAATGTTGAGCTGGTCAGGATCGAACTGCCGAACTTGCAGGCAGCAAAATTAACCTGCGGTACCACATTCTAACCACTGTGCCACACCACAGTGGTTTTGTAAGCAGGTGAAGCATTCACTGCACCGAATCCAACCCTTTAATAGCTCCACCCGCTCGCCCACCCTGCCCTTTTGTTTCAAAAGAGGTGGCCAACTTGAAATCTCCTGCTCAGCACTGGCGTTTCCAGTGGAGAGCTGCTGCCGGTTTGGACCGGTTCGAGCGAACTGGTAGTTCCGGCCAGCAGGTTGGCCTGGCCACTTGCCCCGGCACTATTCCGTCCTATATCGCCGTGTTTTTGAAGTCGTGCGTGGAAAGCATGCATTAACTCACATTTTCGATGCTGGGCAAACCGATTGTTACGTTATACGATGCCCACCTCTGGGCATTTCCCTTTGGGTGAAAGGTCAAACTGAGAGAGAGAAACTGCTAAGATCCATCCCCTCACCTGTATATTCGGCCACCGAGGCAATGGAAGAGGCGGTCGAAGTGTTCTCCCAATCCCGCTCCATGTTTCGGCTTGGGTTCCTGCTCAAGATGGGCAAGGATTCCATGGACTCCACCCTGCCGGAGGAAACAAAATCCCATGAGCTGTATATTTTATTATTATTATTATTATTATTATTATTATTATTATTATTATTATTATTATTATTATTATTATTATTATTATTTATTAGATTTTTATACCGCCCTTCTCCCGAAGGACTCAGGGCGGTGTACAGCCAGTATAAAACAATAACAATGTACAATGAAAACAGAGAATTAAAAAAACTTATTCAATAATTGGCCCAAAAATTTTAAATGTTTAGACTTAAAAACCCTTAAAATTCATAAAATTACAACCCCAATTAAAATTAATATTTAAAAATTAAAAATTTAAGAATTTAAAAAGTTTAAGCCAGTCCCGCTCGAATGAATAAATGCGTTTTCAGTTCGCGGCGGAAGGACCGAAGGTCAGGCAATTGACGCAAACTAGGGGGGAGTTCGTTCCAAAGGGTAGAAGCCCCCACAGAGAAGGATCTTCCCCTTTATTTTCAATAAAGCGGAATAATCTGTAGCTCAGGAATGAAAAAAAGGGGAGCCCTTGGTGCTCTCTGAGCTTGGTTGTTTTCTTGGAAGACAATTCATGACCCAACTAGGTAACATCATCAGTGTTACTGAGCTGGACAACAAATCGTCCGCGAGAAGACAACCAAGCTCAGAGTTACTGTATATAAATTGGAAGCAAGTCATATTCACTAGCGCTGATGATGCTACCTAGTTGGGTTATGAAATGTCTGAAAGAAAACGTCCAAGCTCAGAGTTACTGTATATAAACTGGGAGCAAGTCATATTCACTAGCGCTGATGACGCTACCTAGTTGGGTTATGAAATGTCTGAAAGAAAACGTCCAAGCTCAGAGTTACTGTATATAAACTGGGAGCAAGTCATATTCACTAGCGCTGATGACGCTACCTAGTTGGGTTATGAAATGTCTTCAAGAAAACATCGAAGCTTGGAGCTACTATATATAAACTGGGAGCAAGCCACACTCACTAGCACTGATGTTGCTGCCTAGTTGGGTAATGAAAGGTCTGAAAGAAAACATCCAAGGTCTGAGAGCAGCATGGAACCCACCCGCCTGCCCACCTCCTATATTTTCACATGGATTATCTCTGGCCAAGGAACAAGAGAAACTTGCCCAATGCAAACACACCTCACCTCACCTCCTCCTGCTTTCACTTCCTTCGTTTCCAAAAAGGAAAACAAAATGAGATAAGAGTTATGTTCTAGTCCAACGGTCACCAACCGGTTGTCCATGGACCGCTGGTGGTCCGTGAGAAAATTTTGGTGGTCCCCAGAAAAATTATTTGCATTTTAATTTTATATTGCACTAAATGCTATTTAAGACAACAAAGAATGTTCTTTCTGCGCCAACTCAGTAAGCTCAAACTGCCCAAGGAGCTGCTGATTCAGTTCTACAGAGGAATTATTGAGTCTGTCATTTGCACCTCTATAACTGTCTGGTTCGGTTCTGCAATCCAACAAGACAGACACAGACTTCAGAGGATAATTAGAACTGCAGAAAAAATAATTGCTACCAACCTGCCTTCCATTGAGGACCTGTATACTGCACGAATCAAGAAGAGGGCCGTGAAAATATTTACAGATCCCTCGCATCCTGGACATAAACTGTTTCAACTACTACCCTCAAAACGACGCTATAGAGCACTGCACACCAGAACAACTAGACACAAGAACAGTTTTTTCCCGAAGGCCATCACTCTGCTAAACAAATAATTCCATCAACAGTCAAACTATTTACTGAATCTGCACTACTATTAATCTTCTCATAGTTCCCATCACCAATCTCTTTCCATTTATGACTGTATGACTATAACTTGTTGCTGGCAATCCTTATGATTTATATTGATATATTGACCATCAATTGTGTTGTAAATGTTGTACCTTGATGAACGTATCTTGTCTTTTTATGTCCACTGAGAGCGTATGCACCAAGACAAATTCCTTGTGTGTCCAATCACACTTGGCCAATAACAATTCTATTCTATTCTATTCTATTCTATTTATCTTTTTAAAAAAATCATATTAGTGGTTCACGGGATTTAAAATTATGAATTTAGCAGTCCCTGAGGTCCGAAAAGTTGGTGACCCCTGTTCTAGTCTATACTTTTTGGGGGGGAAAGCTGGAAAATAATTCACCTGGGATATCTTTCTACAGATAAGTTAGCAGATGGTTCATTCGTTTCCCGATAGTTGTTTTGCAAATGTACTTCTAAAGGGAGATGTAGTTCCAGACGAAAGACCGTGACTGGCCAGCTGAAATTCTTGCTTCGTAGTCGAACAAGGCAGGAAGGAAACACCCTCCTTTTATTCCCAAAGGCCCAAACTTTCTCTTCACAGGTGCGCTTACCTTTGGGAAGGTGTGCCTCCCGAATGGATGCTCTCCGGCTCAGTTGTGGCTGCAGATGCCAAGGACAAACTCGATCCCGATTGGGCGCTGCTCAGGTTATCAGCTGACCAAAAGAGGAAAGGGGGAGACATTGTCAACACACAGAAACAATTCAGAGCTTCACCAGATCAACTCAAAAAAGTCCAAAAGCGAGCTGGGCCTTACGGGTAGAGGAATACTTGGTCCCCGAATCGCTGTAGGATTCCTCCCGATGGACCGATTTTGGCCGCGGCTTCTTCGCTTTGGGTCTGGGTTTGCCTAAGCCCTGTTCTTCCAAAATCTGCTGCTGCTTTCGCCGCAAATACTCTTGTTTGATGAGCTCCCGGCGGGCTTTTTCTTCCTCTTTCCGCAGACGGTCTTCTTCAGCTTTTCGCCTGCAAAAATGAAGGAGGGATTCCAGACTCTCGGAGATGGGCAAAGGGAATGGTGAAGTCGCCCACAACCAGCTCCTACAACAGGGGTGTCAAACGCGAGGTTTGGGGGGGCCGGATCCGGCCCGTGGGGTGCTTAGATCTGGCCCATGGAGCTGCCCTGGAAACAGCGGATTGGGGTGGCTCTGCCAGTGAAAACGGACTTCGGAAGGGCCATGTGAGGCCGTCCCAGGCTCCGCCTCCTGCAAACTTCTGCCAATGAAAACAGTCCGGGGTGTGTGTGTGTGGCGCCAGGTCCATTTTGACTGGCAGAGGGCTGGAGGCCGTCGCGGCCCAAAACGGGGCCCATGAGCCTACCACGAGTGCCCCCGACAAGAGTGACGGCATGCTGGTCACACCTACCCTGGCCACATCCCCCGCCCTCCCCGAGGTCAAACACAACCCTAATGTGGCCCTCAATAAAATCGAGTTCAACACCTCTGTCCTACACCTTTCTTCTTCCTTATTGAAGGAGGGGGGGGGATATTTACCGAGCTTCGTCCCTCTTTTGTTCAACTTCTGCCTCCAGCTGCTGTTTTCGAAGCCGGGTCTCTTCCGCCTTGCGCTGCTGTTTTAAGAGAAAAGCGGCGCGTTTCTTCGCCAGCTCATCTTCAGCTTTCTGTTCATCCTAGGGGAAGAGAAGGAAGTACGTCAAAATATTGCCTGGATCGATAACGGACAAAATACACCGACGGTGGTTTTCCTAACCGTACAATTGTCATTTCATCGGTTTACAATAAAGTGCAGTAGCTAACCCCTGGGCTAGCTGATAGATCTCCCCCAAGATCCTGATATGCCTTTCGGGATCTTTTATATTGCTCTCGGAATCTGAAAGTTTTTAAACTAAACAACAGGGCATTTTTAGTTTGGCCTTTGACGACCAAAGGTTCAACTATGCAGATCTCTCCTGCGCACGGGACTTCCGAATTGTGCAATTTTGATCTCTGTTGAGAAGGAAAAAAACAACAACCCAGGACACACACACATACATGTCTGTCTGTCTGTCTGTCTGTCTGTCTGTCTGTCTGTCTGTCTGTCTGTCTGTCTGTCTGTCTGTCTGTCTGTCTATCTATCCATCCATCCATCCATCCATCCATCCATCCATCCATCCATCCATCAATCCATCTATCTATATACCTACCTACCTATCATCTACCGATATCTATCTACCAGTATCTATCTATCTATCTATCTATCTATCTATCTATCTATCTATCTATCTATCTATCTATCTATCTACTAACTAGAGTCTATCTGTCTGTCTGTCTGTCTGTCTGTCTGTTTGTCTATCTATCCATCCATCCATCCATCCATCCATCCATCCATCCATCCATCAATCCATCTATCTATATACCTACCTACCTATCATCTACCGATATCTATCTACCAGTATCTATCTATCTATCTATCTATCTATCTATCTATCTATCTATCTATCTATCTATCTATCTATCTATCCATCCATCCATCCATCCATCCATCAATCCATCTATATACCTACCTACCTATCATCTACCGATATCTATCTATCTATCTATCTATCTATCTATCTATCTATCTATCTATCTATCTATCTATCTATCTATCTATCTATAAACTAACTAGAGTCTATCTGTCTGTCTGTCTGTTTGTCTATCTATCTATCCATCCATCCATCAATCAATCCATCTATCTATATACTTACCTATCTATCATCTACCGATATCTATCTATCTATCTATCTATCTATCTATCTATCTATCTATCTATCTATCTATCTATCTATCTATCTATCTATCTTCCATCTAACTATCGATTATCTATCTATCTATCTATCTATCTATCTATCTATCTATCTATCTATCTATCTATCTATCTATCTATCAACGAACTAGAGCCCCCCACTGATCGCATCAACACCTTAGCAAAACGTCTTCCCCATTTCCTTTTAATTATTGCACCCAAAACAATAGTCAATGACAAATGTTTTAGCCTTATTCTTTTCTTATTCCTATTCTTCCTATTCCCATTCTATTCTAAACATAAGAAGCAGGTGTGGGAACCAGAATGATTCCAAATCGTTTTTTTAAAGATCTTGGCGGCCCTTACCTTAAAGAAGAACCCGAAGCCTGATTTCTGGTCCATTTCATTGATTAAATCCGAAGAGCTGCCTTGGCTTTCCACGTCTTCGTCGCGGACTTTTAAATCCGAGAGGTCCACTTCAATGAGGCTGCCTTTGCTCTTGGAAGGCTCTTCCACCGAGACGTTCTCCTTGCCCGAGACATCAAAACAGGCAAGGTGATGATGGAAGTCCTCCACGTTGCTGTTCTCATCCTTGATGGCTTCCGAGAGGACGTTGGTGTCCCTGGAAAAGGACAAAACGAATGCCTCTCCTCTCTGATTGTCGTCGCAGAGCCGGTAACTCTCAAAGGAAAGTTTCTCTTGCGGAGCGCTACCTGGGGCCAGGTTGTTTTCAAGACCCGTTTCGGCTGGCACCTTGGGTGAATTGTTGGGTGGGAATTGTCTCAAGTGGGGCAAGGTGTCCACGCTGGGCGTCGGGGTCTTGATGCGAGGCGTGGTATGGGGACGGTCCTTGGCCACTTTGAGTTCGGATGGCCTACCCGAACGGGGATTCCGGCCTTGAACGAGCCGGGATGGCTTGCGGAGATTATTGGTGCCGGGAGGGGAGAGGGGCTCCACAAAATGGACAGGGGCTTTGATCTTTTGGTCCTGAGAGCCTCCGCGGGTTGAGGACAGGGTTGGGGCCTTCATGAGAAGCTCTTGCTGCTGAGATATCTTCAGGATGGCCTGCTGAAGGGTGCTGATGGTCTCGTTTAGCTTTTCGATGGAAAGGTCACATTCGTTGAGGTCGGCGGAGTCGATGCTCTCTTCCAGGAGAGCCGCCGAGACCCTCTTGCTTTTCTCGATTTCGTGGATGGTGGGCTCTCTGGAAATGCTCTCCTCCACGAAGCTGACCGTCTCCTGAACCTTCCCTTTGGGGATTTCGTCTTCACCCGCCACCACCTCCTCTTTCGTAAGGAACACCTCTGCCGTTTTGGAATTCAAAGCGTCCTCCTCCAGGCCTTCCCCGTTGTGCCCGGAGAACTCTTTGGCGAAGTGCTCCGGCTTCAGGGACGGCGAGGTCTCCGACCCTTTCCCTTTCTTCACCACGTGCAAGAAGGCCGCCTTGCCGAGCTTTAGCCTCTGCCTGGCGGAAAGGGCCTCCACCTTCTTCTTCTGAGCCTCTATGGCCCGCCGCTTCTCCTCCAGCTGCATGTGGAGCTGGACCAACTCCGACGCCAAGATATTCACGTTGTCTTTGCTCTGTCTGGTGGGACTCTGCTCCCGCCTCTGTTTCCAAGTGGTGAGCGGAGCCGGACAACACTCGGATCCGTCCGGAGTGGTTTTCTGCGAGCTGCTCGTGCTGGATTTCGTTTCGTAACTGTTCAGCCTTTGGAGCTTCCTCTCCGCAAAGCTGGTCATCCGGGCACTCCCGCTGGTCATGGAGACGCTGCTCACTTGGGAAATGGTGCTCAGGCACGGGCTGGATCGCCCGCTGGCGTCGTCTTTGTCTTCGTGCTCCTTGACTTTCATGTCTTCCTGAAGCTTGGCGGATTCCTCCTCTCCGATGTACTTGGCGATCAGAGGGTGCTCCTCGGCCGCCAGGTCTTGGTCGGCTTCCTCCATGTCTAGAATGGACGAGTCGGAATCCTGCCTGACCATCGTCCACGAGGTCTCCGCCCGGTGGGAACTGGGGCTTTTCAGATAACAGAGATTATTGCCGCTGCTGGACACGGTCTCCTCCTCCTCTTTGGCGGCGTGCAGGAAGAAGCCCGCGAATGGCCGCTCTTGAGAGGAGGGCTCTAAACTGCTGCTTGCTTGGGGGCAAAAGGGTTCCATCCTGACGTCCGAGTGATGGATGACTGGCTCTGCCAAACTGGGGCCTGCGATCACGGTTAGTTCAGAACTAGAACCCAGGTTAAAAGTCCTGTTAAGGCTGTGATCGCCGTGACCGCCGTTGGTTTTCTTACGGGCCAAAGCCGCATGCCCCTCGCTCGGTCTCTTGGGCACGTAACCTCTCGCTTTCCCTTCTCCGCATTCGTCCTCCTTATTGGTGACCTGCTTCTCCTTGGCTGGCCGTAAAACGGCAGGCAGTAGCGGTTCCAGGAAAAAGCTTTCTGGTTTACTGTCCGTAGCTTCGCTGGGGGATTTCGGAGTCCAGGCGGTGCCGACAAAGCCGGGAGAACGAGCTGGCGGAGTGCACTGAAGTTCCAGGCCGCCATGGTTAGGGGTGGCACCGGGGCGAATGATGGCGATCAGTTCTTCCTCGTCGTCTTCCATCTCCACGTTGTTCAGCAAGCTTTTCCCGCTGGTTTTCATGGGCGCAGAAGGGAACTGCTGTTTTGGGGTGATGTTGACGATGTTGGACGCTAGGCTGTCTTTGCTGATGGACCTGGCCAGGCTGATGCTATCGCCGGAGCTGGGGTCCGCATCGCTGCTCGCCGTATGGTGAAGACCAAACGGTGCGGGTTGCGAAAGGGGCCTAAAAGAGACAACTATTAGAAGTATGCTTTGGGGAGAGGAGAGTATATATATATATATATCTAACCTCTATCTATCTATCTATCTATCTATCTATCTATCTATCTATCATCCCTCTCTCACTTATCTTTGTCATTCTCTCTCTTTTACTTCTCAACTGTCTGTCTGTCAGTCTGTATCTATCTATCTATCTGTCTGTCTGTCTGTCTGTCCTGATTATCCTGATTCTCATCTCTCTCTCCCTCTTCCTTCTGTCTATGTGTATACACACACACGTCTGTCTGTCTGTCTGTCTCTCTATCTATCTATCTATCTTTATTTATCTAATCATCTATTATCTCTCTCTCTCCCTAATATATATATATATATATATATATATATATATATATATATATATATATCTAACCTCTATCTATCTGTCTGTCTATCTATCTATCATCTATCTATCTGTCTGTCTGTCTGTCTGTCAGTATTATCTATCTATCTTTATTTATCTATCTATATATATATATATATATATATATATATATATATATATATATATATCCATCCATCCATCCTTATCTATCATCTATCTTTATCAATCATCCAACCCTCTCTCGCTCTCTATCTTTCTATCTCTTTATCTTCCTTCCTTCCTTCCTTCCTTCCTTCCTTCCTTCCTTCCTTCCTTCCTTCTTTCCTTCCTTCCTTCTATTAAATATATTGGCCACCCAGCTTACCCCCTGATAACTCTGGACTGCTTAAAATATTAAAAAAGACAAAACTATTTTATCGAACAGAGCACAAATTAAAAGGAAAAGAACACTATATCAGAGTTGACCAAGTCTGGGCTAATAAAAATATACTTTTAGTATTTTTTTAAAAAAAGGCTTACAGGTTTACAGAGAACCACTGACGTTTGCTGCCTTTTACAAGTAGCGCTCAGGGATTTGAAATCTGTTACTTGATTATTTGGTGCAACTTCAATGCAGGCTGTCCTATTTTAAACGGGCCTGGTCCACAAAGCAGCTGGCAGGGGTTACCTTTGCTTCTTCTCTGGCCACGCAAGGATCGAATCCCGAGGCTGACCATCTGCCCGAGTCAAGGAATTAGACCGATGCCGTTGGTCTAAAATAAAAAAGGACCAAGAGATCACGCAATGTTTTTAACAAACACGCTTGCCAATATTTAAATCCTTTAAAAAACAACAACAACCTATATTTGTTCTATTTATATAGCGGCCTGCTAAACACTCGACTCAGGACAGCCTGAATGAACTAGTAAACCTCAAAATTAAGTTTGGGTAAAAATAATGCAGTGAAGTAATAATAGATGCACGGAAACATAAGGACATAAAGCAAAACTTCATCCAACAGGATTGTACCACCTGTACGGGATCGGGGGAGGCAGCGGGGCCTGTGGGCGGGGAGAGAGAGCGAGACCTTTAATGCCTTTTGAAAGGTATTAGAAGCTCCCAGTAAGGTAACTGGGGCAGCTGGAAAAAGTAGAGGTGTTATAAGGGCATATTATGTCAATCACCCTTATTAAGCGGGAGGACTTGCATGGCACCTGACCTCCAAAATGTCAATTCTCCCCAGGGATTAGACCCAGCTGTCCTTTTTTTAAAAGGCCTTAAAGGCGTAATTTGTCACTGGACCTGGGGAAGAGAAGGGGCCAGGAGATATATGCAGCGGTTGCGTTTTAAAGTTCTGGTGAATCTGTTTTTCCTGAAATTGCAGTTTAAATGAATGTCACTGTTTTCTTGTTTCTTCTGCTGTTTGTCACCAGTTTTTGAACCTCCCAGAATCATGAAATTGAGATGGGAGGGAGGGAAGGAAGGGAGGAAGGAAGGAAGGATTCGGAGGGAGGGAAGGAAGGAAGAAAGGAGGGAGGGAGGGAGTCTAATGAATTATATAATTTTGAGATGCTCTTGAACAAGGAGGGAGGGAGGAAGAAAGGAAGGAGAGAGGAAAGGAGGAAGGAAGCAAGCAAAGAAGAAAGAAAGGAGGGAGGGAGGAAGGAAGGAAGGAAAAAATAAAGAAAAAAGAGAGGGAGCGGGGAGGGAGGAAAGAAAAAAAAGAAAGAAAAAGGCAAGAAGAAAGAAAAGGAAAAAAGGAGGGAGGAAAGGGAAGGGAAGGAAGGAAGGGTTTAAAGGTAGTTTTCTAACCTCCTTGCTAAAGCAAAAACAGTCCTCAACTGTTTCCCAAAACCGATTTACCAACCTAACTCATTCATACAATTATAATTCTATAATTTTGAGGTGCCCTTGACCAGGGAGGGAGGGAGGGAGAGAGGAAGGAAGGAAGGAAGGAAGGAAGGAAGGAAGGAAGGAAGGAAGGAAGGAAGGAAGGTGAATTCTATAATTTTGAGATGCCCTTGACCAGGGAGGGAGGGAGGAAGGAAGGAAGGAAGGAAGGTGAATTCTATAATTTTGAGGTAGGTAGGTAGGTAGGTAGGTAGGTAGGTAGGTAGGTAGGTAGGAAGGAAGGAAGGAAGGAAGGTCGATCCATTCTCAGGGCAGTATTAAAACGGTTAGATGCCCCTTCTGCAGCCATGAGACCTGCAGACATCAATTCTCTCTCTCTCCCTCCATCTCGAAAGTTGCTACTACATGAACCACAAGAACGGGAATTGGGCAGTTTACCTGCGGTTTCTTCCCCCTGTACCGCCTTCTGTTGCTTCTGCCTTAAAGGCAGCAAGGGGTGCGACGGGCTGAAGGCAGGACTTCCTTTGCTACTGTTGGGAAACACATCAGAGGGGGTCAGATGGTTTTTTTAAAAAAACAGGCTTTCTTTTCAAACAGACTGGGCAAAAGGAAACCCCTATCGCTTGACCCCTTCCCAAGCTTTTCTCCCTAAACGCCAATCACAGTAAACAAAAAAAAAAACAAAAAAAAAAACACATCACCAAAGTCAGGTGCGATTCAGCCTAAAATGACAATCAGGCACTGAGGTTCTTCTGAAATTGACAACGCACGTGGTCTTAAAATGGAGCAAAGGTTTTTTGTTTTTGTTTTTAAAAAAAGGAAAGAGGAGTGAATAAGAATCTAAGCCTCCGGGGTTTTTTTTCTTCAAAATTAATTATTGTAAACTCAGCTAGGGAGGACGAAGCGACGGAGACAGGGAAAAAAAACAGACCGGCAAGGTCACAGCACAAAGCAGTTCAAACTGCAGGATGAAATTATCCCCGGAGGAAAAGTAGGACAACCGGAAAAGTCCCAAATTATTTGGGTCAAGATGTTAACGAATAAATCCAGAAAATAAAGTTGGAGAACTGATTTTTACTGCCGAGTGGCTGAAACCACTGCCCACTTCTTCTTGCCCACTTCGTGTTCTGGGCTAGGTTTAACCTCGGGGGTTGTTTCTGCAAAGACTTGTCCGTTTCCGACTCCATTAAATTTGCCTCTTGACTTCTACACTTTTCGGAAGCGTCCTTTGGAGACTAGGATTTCCTTTCCCGCTTTGTATGGGAGGATGGCGGTGAAACATGAGGGCCAAGGAACAGAATAACAGAGTTGGAAGGGACCTTGGAGGCCTTCTAGTCCAACTCCCTACTTAGGAAGGAAACCCTACACCATCTCAGACAGATGGTTATCCAACATCTTCTTAAAAACTTCCAGGGTTGGAGCATTTACAACTTCTGCAGGCAAGTTGTTCCACTGATTAATTGTTCTGTTAGGAAATTTCTCCTTAGTTCTAAGTTGCTTCTTTCCTTGATTAGTTTCCACCCATTGCTTCTTGTCCTGCCTTCAGGTGCTTTGGAGAATAGCTTGACTCCCTCTTCTTTGTGGCAGCCCTGATATATTGGAAAACTGCTATCATGTCTCCCCTAGTCCTTCTTTTCATTAAATTAGACATACCAAGTTCCTGCAAACGTTCCTCATATATTTTAGTCTTCAGTCCTCTCATCATCTTGGTTGCTCTTCTCTGCACTCTTTCTAGAGACTCCACATCTTTTTTAACATCATGGCGACCAAAACTGGATGCAGGCATTCCAAGTGTGGCCTTACCAAGGTATCATAAAGTGGTATTAACGCTTCACGGGAAGGAAGCGTGGACATTTCTCTCAGTCATAGGCGGACAGGGAGCAGAGACTTCCATTAAAAGTCTAGCGCTCCGATCAGACCTAACAGGACATAAAGTTTTGCCTACTTAGCTTCCGAAACCATCCCAGCTATTTCAGGACATTTGTTGTACCTGCTGCAGGTTTCCTGCGAGGGTTGAGCCGGAGGCTGCACGTCAGCTGAACTGGAGACCGCCGGACTCGGCAGGAAGCTCCGCTTTGTGGCATTGGAAATGGGTACCGACGGGCGGCTGCTCTTCTGATGCAACATGGTTTTAGCTATAACACACCAGGGTTAGTGTTAACTGGAGCTCCGACATTTAAAAAAAAAAAGACGCTGAAAGAATTTGCTAAGATTTAATTTCGCAGCAATGAGACAAGATTTAACCCTAGTTCAGTGATGGCTAATCTTTTTTGCCATCATGTGCCAGGAGCGGTGGCGTGCGCGTGCCTACACCTATAACTCTATGCGCCCTGCCCCCGCACATACGCATATAACCCCCCTCCCCACGCTCCCGGCATGTGATGGCACAATAGGCCAGTTTTTTGCTTTCCCCAGCCTCCAGAGCCTTTCTAGGAGTCTGGGGAGGGCAAAAACGGTCTTCCCCAGCCTGCTTTTTGAGTTGTTCTTGTCTTCTGGCAGCTCTGCACATGCGTGCACTGGGAACAGGCTCCAGCAGTTCCTTTGCCTCGCTGCTGTCTAATTCCCTCTCTGCCTCTGATGTAGAGCCCTCGTCCGAGCTTTCGCCAGCCCCCAGGACTGGCCCAAGTTCCACCCCAACCTCCTCACTGTCCGACTCTGCTGCCAGCTCCGCTGGCCATCAGAGGGCCACAACACCCTCCTCTTTAGACATTTTCAGCATCTTGACAAAAGAAGACCAATTTGCCATTTTGAACACGAAGAAGGCTTGAGATTATCCTTCAGGGTAAAGACAGGGAAACCAATTCCACTGTAAAATGTCTTCGCTACCATCGACGAATTCTCCCGGCCCAAATGACTCACCATCTTTGACTTCTTGGAGGTCCCTGGGGCGTACGAAATCCGGCTTGACGTTCTCAAACCACCAGAATAATTCAGCAATGAAAACCATTACGTTGGGCTAGGAAAAAGAAGAAAGGGGGGGAGGGAGAGAAGGAATATAAATCAGATCTCCTGCACGTTATTGAAAAGTGTTTTTCGCCGCCTTCCCTCTCTTACCTTTAGAACTAACGGGGCATACAGCATATCTTCCAAAGTGAGGTAAAAGCATTTGTTCAGGTACTCGTTGGCAAATTCTCGAAGCAACTGAATGTTATAGACGCTGTCTGCAATCGAGGTTACCTCTTTCAAGCAGATTTCTAGGAATTGGAAGGAAGGAAGGAAGGAAAGAAGAGAATTACCCCCAAAATAGCCTCTCCGTTTCCATGGCTCCAGACAGAGGACATCATCGGGAATTTGACACCGTTTCAAAGCTGCAACATTAAGGTTTCCCAGCCAACAGGAAGTAAAGAAATTCTAAGACTCGAAATCCAGAAAACGCAGGGATTTTTGTGTGTGGGGGGGAAGAGGAGAGTCTATGACAATTCACCGCAGCCAACTTTCCATGGCCAACTTGCCGCGGGATAAGATTCACAGGAAATATCAAAGAACTAGTAGAATGCAATCATTAAGGAAAGGATGCAAAAAAGACGGACAGAAAGAATGAAATGTGCATGATAGAAAAATACATCTCAAGCCAGAGACCGGAACAAAGAAAACGATGAACATCCAGTTAAAAATTCTAGAATGTAAAATAATAAATAAATAAATAACAATTTGGCACCCAGTCTGTCAGTTACACACGGCCTAACTATATTATAATATCAATCCATAAACTGTGAGGCCCGTAGTCATTAAATACTAAAATGCAAAAATAAAAAATAGTAATGCAAAAGGCTTTGCGGACAGTAGTTGTGTAAAATAGCTACGGTGGATTAATCACATGTTTCTCAAGTCCCAAAACAGTGACAAGGAAGGAACAGCCTTGTTTAGGAAACTTATGGATAACGGAAAATTGCAACACATCATTTATTGTCCATAAAGGCAAAGAAACTGACTTTTTTTCCCCCTCTCTCCAGAAATCTGATCTGAGCAAAAATGAAGCAATTTCGCTCCGTTGCTTTCAACCAGACAAAAATGAGCTTTAACGTGAGCTGAATATCCCCCGCTGTGACTGGATAACTCCCTTAGAATAAGATAAGAGTTTATAAAGGACACCACAATTAATCAAATATCACAGTCAGCTGTCTACTTATGTTTGCTTGTGTTTTACTGCGGTGACAAACTGCCACGAACTGTGGGGAGGTGAAATGAAAGAGGGAATGCTTGGGGAAATGAAAGTAAGTGCAGTATCTCCTCGAGATGCTGCTTCAAGGTCACCCAGCTGGAAGAAGGAGGGAGCTACATACCAAAATGTGCTTGGATTGACCGTTATGAAAACATCTTGCCTGAAACCGACTGGTTATATGGAGGTGGGCAATGAGAGACAGTTAAGGGAGGGTCTGACAGTCCCCTATCACTCTGGCATCTCCTAACTGTTCGATTCAGGCAGGATTTGGAAACCAGGTTTCTTTTAAACTCTGTTACCGGCATACCATCAAGCTTCATTTGTTCAGGGCAATAATAATGGATGACAGCCAGCAAAGCAGCTCCATCGCTACAATCCTTCATCAGGTCTTCAAGTAACGGGAAAAAGGGCAGCTGTCGGCTCGAGAGATGATCTCGGCGGTAACGTACCTGAGGAAGGAAGGCAGAACTTGTGAGATTTGCCATCCCGTTTTTCATTCATTCAGACCTCATGGGGTTGTTGTTGTTTTTTCAACCCATGACTCTCGAGGTTGATTGTGATTGGCCCAAAGACAGCCAATGAGATTCCAGGCTGAGTTAGAACACAAGTTTCCCCAGGGCTCTTCAAAAAAAATATTTCTGCCCTGATTTAAACCAGCAACTTTCTATTTTACAAGGTGTTTATAATCAGGGGTGAAATGTAAAATTTGTTACTACCGGTTCTGTGGGCGTGGCTTGGTGGTGGTGGTGGGTAATGTGACTGGGTGGGCGTGGCCAACTTTTTCTTTTTACTTTTAAAAGCATTTTGTTTAATAACCTCTTCGGCCAAAGAGGCTGTAGAAAAATTGCTTTTAAAAGGTTCTGAGGATCCCAGCTGAGCTGTGCGATCATCAAAGGCTTTTTTTTTTACTTTTAAAAGCATTTTTTCAGCCGAAGAAAAAATGGTTTTAAAAGTAAAAAAAAACAAAAAAAACCCTCTGATGATCACGCGGCTCAGTTGGGCATGGGCGGGGGGGGGAGGGATTTTTGCTACCGGTTCTCCGAACCACCCGCCGCCATCGCTACCAGATCGGGCGATCCGGTCCGAACTGGGAGCATTTCACCTCTGGTTATAATCCTTTTGCTGGTACAAGCATTTGGTTTTGTGAGCACTTGTTTGCTAACTTTGGATTCATCTTTCTAAAGACCGACCCTGCACAAAAGCCAATATTCTTAAGAATACTCTTCTTTCTAAGCTAATATTCTTAAGAATACTCTTCTTTTTACGCTAATATTCATAATAAACACACCGGGGGGAAAAATACGAAGGCAAAAGGTTTGTAATCATCTAATTAGTATTTTCATTACAACGGTATGTCTCTTTTTCCACCCACTATCAACAAATACTAATTTAACTATTAATCGGATCCTTGGTGCTCCAAATCAACAACTTACTTCACTTGTAAGTTATCTCTGACAAAATAATTAAGGCGACCATTTCCAGCACACAAAGCCGCCCCACAGATTCTTCGCACATTATCGAAATATATAAATATATTAATTTAAATATTTAAACTTCAAATAATATTGCAAAAAAAAAAAAGATGCAACGGAAAACTCCGCCAGTTTAGCAGAAAAAGCACAATAAGTAAAAAAATAAAAAAAAATGCAACACTTCATAATATTATACTGAGCTCTTACAGCCTTTTAACTGATACTTACCAGAGCTATAACCGCTTTTCTCGAGAATAACCCAAAACATAAAACACAAACTTGCCATTCAGCTAAGTAAGGCCACCATGCCTCTCCGTATGAAATATTTGAGGAAAGCCAAAGCTGAGAAATTATTTTTGCCAATCGATCTTGCCTGCTTGGAAGCTGAGCAGAAGGGAAAATGCAACGTTGCAGAAGCTGCATCGAATTCCAAAATTGGCTATCCGCTAGGCAAGAGGTAAGAGAAGCTTTGCCCAAATCTCGAAATCGTATTGCCAAAAAGAAAAAGAAAAAAAAAACTTTTAATCCACGGGACAAAGGTCCCCTACGAACATTTGAATTGTGACACTCTTTTGCGAAGGGCTTGCTTTTCATTCGGCATGAGGCTTTCCCCAAATTGTTGTGTAATGTGAACCGTACTGTAACGTGGAGCGTTAAGTCACTAGATGCAGCATGTGCTTCGTAATTGGCAATCAGAAATCGTATATAATTTCGATTTAATCATCTTTTAACAACCCCATAATCCCTTGCGGGGTGGAGTTTGGGCAACTGAACGGAGCTAGCGGTGTGTATACTGGCCGGATGCCCTTCCTGTGGCCAATGCAGAGTTTTGTTCAGCGGATATATTCTCACTGTGCCCAGAGAGAGAAATATCTGTCTCTACCTAGGATCGAACTCACAGGCTCCTGATTGTGAGGCGAGAGCTCCACAGCTATCTAAGTGCTATAGACCAATGCATTTCTGCAAAGCCACTAGGGCTTCCAACAATGGTTGGAAACTAATCAAAGAAAGAAGCTAATTAAGGAGAAATTTCCCAACGGTAAGGACAATTAACCAGTGGAACAGCTTGCCACCAGAAGTTGTGGGAGCATCACTGGAGGTTTTTAAGGAGAGTCTAGACATTCTCTTATTTAAAATAGTATAGGTTCTCCTCCTTGAGCAGGGGGCTGGACTAGAAGACCTCCAAGGTCCCTTCCAGCTCATTCATTCTAATTCTAATCCTAGGTGAGAAATTTACCTTGACATTTTCTACACCTTTGGTTGATGCGAAACAAACTCTCGAAGAACGAGACTGGAAGGAATGTCTATATTGAAACCACTGTTCTCAGAGAGAGAAATACCTGCCTCTACCTAGGATCGAACGCACGGCCTCCCGATTGTGAGGCGAGAGCTCTACCCCTAGGCCACCGCGCCACCCATATAATTTCAATGTAATGTTACGTTAAATCTTGAGCACAATTATTTCCCACAGTAAGGTGAACCGGTGGGTTTAAAGTCCTCCCTCTAGCCCTTTCGAAAAGCAAAGCCTTCCGCTGAATCCTGAACTCTGGACTTCATTTGGAGAAGTCTAAACCGTATTTAATTTTAGCAATCATAATGAACCGGAAGGGCTTTTGCATGGGGGAAGAGGCGGCAATCTTTTTGCACACTACCGAATATCTTTCGGGAGGGACAGAATTCGCTGACCTCTGCGCGAAGTCTTTTTCTCAGGAAGGAAAGGATTAATGGGCCATTTTAGCGGCGCATACATTGGATGGCATCGCCGTGCTAAATAAACTTTTTAAACCCGATGTTTACAAGCTGGAGGTGGCCTCGGGCTGGCAGTAACTTTTCAAAAAAAGCCCTCAACCACCGCTTGCTATTCTTAATTAGCATCATTTCCAAGCCAACGTTTATGAAACCCTAAGCATTCTGTGAATATGCCATAGGGCAGCTACCTAACTTCCAGTTAATTGAGCAAGTGGTAGGCTCAGCAAAGACTAGAGAGAGAGTGAGCGGGATGGAGAAGGACCACGTTGAAATAGCCCCTTTGTCCATCTGCAAATATTGTGATGGAGCACAAGGAAAAAGCAACTCTTAGGGTCCGAGTGGGAATCGGTCTTAACAAAACACGAGCGTTGTTTTTTTGTGCAAGAACTGTACATTTAGATCTTAGAAGGGAAATTGAAGGTCTTCTAGTCCCTGCTCAAGGAGGAGTCCCTATACTATTTCAGACAGGTGGCTATCCAGTCTCTTCTTAAAAACCTCCCGTGATGTAGCACCCACAACTTCTGGTGGCAAGCTGTTCCACTCGTTAATTGTTTTCACTATTAATTTCTCCTTAATTCCAGGTTGCTTCTCTCCTTGATTAGTTTCCATCCATTGTTTCATGTCTTCTGGTGCTTTGGAAAATGAGTTGACCCCCTCCTCTTTGTAGCAGCCCCTCAAATACGGGAAGACACCTATCGTGTCACCCCTAGTCCTTCTTTTCTCTAGACTAGCCAAACCTAATTCTTGCAACCGTTCTTCATATATATTTTGCCTCCAGGTCCTTAATCATCTTAATTACCCTTCTTTGCACTTTTTCCAAAGTCTCAACCTCTTTTTTTTTTTTTTAATGTGGTGACCAAAACTGGATGCAGCATTCCAGGTGTGGCCCTACTAAGGATTTACAAAGTAGTGCTAATACTTCATGTGATTTGATTTTGATTTAGTGGACCAATATAATAATATGCAGGAATTTAGAGAGGGGGGATGGACTTTTACAACAAATACCGTACTTTTTGGAGTATAAGATGCACTTTCCCCCCAATAAAAGAGGGTGAAAATGTTGGTGCGTCTTATATTTGTTTTTAAATTCTTTTTAAATTTGCTATTTATTCTTTGTATTTTAATATGGCTGTAAACTGCCCTGAGTCCTTCGGGAGAAGGGCGGTATAGAAATTAAATTATAAATAAATAAATAAATAAATAAATACACCGAATACGGCCGTTTTTGGCCTCCCGAAACCCCGCCTGGCATGTCCCGTTTTCACCAAAGATGGGGGCCTTTTTTGCAAAGACGGGATGCGCAGAGGGTTTGGGAGGCCTGCAGAGTGGTCCTGGGGGCGAGGGAGGGCAAAAACTTTTTTTTTTTCTTGTTTCCCTCTTCGAAAACTTGGTGCAACTTGTACTCCGGTGTGTCTTATATCCGTAAGATACGGCAAGTTTTCCAAAACAAGCTATGTAAATCCAAATATACTGATCAATTCCCTTATTTTCAGGGAAGGAAGCCCAAATTACTTTAAATTGACCAGCTTCACACCTTAATGCTTGCAAAGAAGGAATCTTTCGAAATGGAACGGACAATCTAGAGTTCCTGTGCTTTTCTTTCTAGACTTTCGGCATCGGCGACCGTGAAATCGACCTAGTGATGGATGCTACCATGTTACAGTACGTAGAATCGTGAAATGAAATCTTTAAAAAGTTTTCTTTGTTAAAAAAAGAACGCCCGGAGCCGAGAAAACGTTGCGAACGGTGGAAGGCGGCGCTTTGAATGGAAGCAAATCAAAAAGACCGATGGAAAGCCAATGGGTTTTAGTGGATGACAACTCTTCATACAGAATTAATTTGACTTACAGGCACTAATTTCCAATACCATTTTGAAGGAGACTGGTTCGGGAAGCAGGGGGACGGAAAGGTGGGAACAGGAGAGGAACATCATCAGTGCATGTTACAAGCAAATTTTACGTGAACCTCACCCAGGCCATGCTTTCGTATTGACACGGGATAGATTTTTTTTTTAAAAAAAAAGATTCAAGAAACACATCTTTAAGAGGATTTGCATGCATCGAGATCTCTTTAGGAACTCGTTTTATAAAGCCCGACTGGGCGATATGAAAATTCGACAGCAGCCTTTTCCACATCGGTTAAGAATATCTCGGCAGGACTTAAGAAATGCACGCCCACTGTGGCATGCTTCGTGCTTCTCAAATATTCTAAGGCTGGAAGGGCGACGGCACGTGTTTAGTTTAACGTCTGGTACTTAAAAGGAACGAAAGAGGGGAAGGACTGTACACATGCACCCCCAATTCTTCTGAATAATTCTATAGATCAGTGGTTCTCAACCTTTTCTTCACCGCAGGCCCCCTTTAAATACCTTTTGTGGCCACCGACACACACCCCCCCAGGATTTAAGATTGAAATCATATTTCTCCAAGCCTTTGCAGGGCCCCTGTGACACCCAGGTGTCTGTGGACCACTGAGAAACCACTGCAGGATGCTACTTTCCTTAGCGCTTGAGAAGATCCAAACGGCATCAAATCGAAGGGCTGTTACAAATATAAACCTACAAGGTCTTCTCAGCAGATGTTAAAAACTCCCACTCACCTCTGTGTCAAGACTACATTTCCCCCCCGCCCGCCCACCCAGCCACAAGATGAAGTATCAAAGCTTAAACGAGAGACAATTTTAAACAGGTATTGTTTAAAAAATATATATATATATCCGGAAAATATGACGAATAGAAAGTAAATACGGTATAAAACAAAACGTGGGACGCAAAGTAGACTTTTAAAAGCGGACTGTCATTGCAGCCTCCCAAGTCCATTCGTTTTGAAACCATGGCATCTCGGCAGACCTCTTAAGTATTCAAATCACGATAGATAGAAGAAAGAGAAAGAATGGATGGATGGATGAATGGATGGGATAGGTAGGTAGATAGGTAGACAGACAGACAGACACGTACATACATACATACATACATACATACATACATACCGGTAGATGATTGATAGAGACAGATAGACAGACTAGATAAATAGATAGATAGATAGATAGATAGATAGATAGATAGATAGATAGATAGATAGATAGATACATACATACATACATACATACATACCAGACAGACAGACTGACCAACCAGTAGATGGGTGGGTGGATGGATGGATGGATAGGTAGGTAGGTAGGTAGGTAGGTGGGTGGGTGGGATAGGTAGGTAGACAGACAGACAGACAGACACACAGACAGACAGAAAGACAGACACATACATACATACATACATACCGGTAGATAGATACCGGTAGATGATTGATAGAGACAGATAGACAGACTAGATAGATAGAGAGATAGAGATAGAGATAGATAGATAGATAGATAGATAGATAGATAGATAGATAGATAGATAGATAGATACATACATACATACATACATACCAGACAGACAGACAGACAGACCAACCGGTAGATGGGTGGGTGGGTGGGTGGGTGGATGGATGGATGGATGGATGGATGGATGGATGGATAGATAGATAGATAGATAGATAGATAGATAGATAGATAGATAGATAGATAGATAGATGGATATAGGAAGGAAGGAAGGAAGGAAGGAAGAAAAATTAAGAGCACTGGAAACAACAAAGCAATTTTGTAGAAGAGGTACAAGACAGGATAATAAATTCTACTGATCTAAGAGCAAAGGCAGATAGAAAAACAATAAGGTTTGCTTCCAAGTGACAGCCCCCGTGAATCAATTAAACGTCCCATTTCATCTAATGTGCTTTACCTTTTGATGACCTGGGCTTTCCAGTAATTGCTGTTTTAATTTAATCTCCTTTTCCGTGATCTCTCTCATTTTTAGGTTCACCTAAAAGAGCAGAAGGTGGAGGGAGGGGGGAAGGTAATGAGGGCAACTGTATTCCTTTTCCCCGATTTTTGTTTTAACTGCCAAAATTCAGGGCTTTGTCATTTCTTCCTGCCTTCTCAATCTCCCCAGAGGGTATTCTGGCTATCCATAACTCTTGTGTGCTTCACCCTTTTTTCCTTACAACCCAATCCAGATGACAATCAAATACAATTGGCAGCTTCAAATTCCTAGCGATATAGATGCTCCAAATACACACACACACACTTACTTCAGATATAGGCACCCTCTCCAAGTCACAAATCAGCCCCCAAGCCATAAAAACAAAATTAGTCCCAGACCTAAGTAAATGGATTTCCAGTGTTTTATTTCCTACTCAATTTCTAATGCCTTTTCGAAATTAAGTCCGATATTTCTGGTTACGTACTTATTTTCTGAAATAAAAGCGCAAGAAGATTTTTACACTCTCAGTTTTTTTGCACCTCTTAACTCTCCTGCGCTGGCTCGTTTTATTTACCCAAGGTTTATGTTTATCCAAGCTGCTTTATTCATGCTGCTTAGAACCAAGGTTACTAGGAGCGCTTTTCTTCCCCCTCGCTCTCATAATGTTAGAAGACACGAACGGTACCCCTACTCGCAGGTTCCCCACACTGGTGTTCACTGAAAACCACATCAAACTGGCTTCACGATTTTTACCTTGTTAATCCAGAATATCATCGCATCCTCCAGATCGTAGGGCAACTCCTTCGAGGCACTGAACGTGGAAAAACACTTGACACTGGCCACAACTTTCTCAATGCTGATCATCTCTACGGTGTAAGCCATCATGAGCGCATCAATCATGGCCATGTGAGGGCTCTACAGGACCGAAGGGGGGAAACAAAACCAAAAAAACAACAACAACACACTGGGTTTAATCCGCTTCTTGAGAAGATTGAGAAATCTGGTGGCGCAACAGGCTAATGCAGCCTATTATTAACAGCAACTGCTTGCAATATTGCAGGTTCAAGTCCCACCAGGCCCAAGGTTGACTCAGCCTTCCATCCTTTATAAGGTAGGTAAAATGAGGACCCAGATTGTTGGGGGGCAATAAGTTGACTTTGTATATAGTATAAAAATGGATGAAGACTATTGTTTGACATAGTGTAAGCCGCCCTGAGTCTTCGGAGAAGGGCGGGATATAAATGCAAAAAAAAAATAAAAAATGGGGTTGGCCAGTTTAGGACGGGGGGGGGGGATCTACGAGGGGAAACAAAGACAACGAAAGGACGGAGTTGTGGAGCTCAACTCCTGGTTTTTTGTTGGGTTTTTTTTTTTTTTTGAAGCTCACCATTTTGATGGGCGCAGAGCTGAGATCGGATTCGGACACAGGGTTGTCATCGCTCTCCATGACGTAAATCCCTTTCCGAGAGAGCGCCTGGATGACCGAGTGATGTCCCTGCAGCGTCGCCACCTGGTCCCCTTTGAGGATGAGGCTGCAGACGCGGTAGTAGAGCTCGCTGGATAACAGCAGCTTGATGACAGGCGGTTTAATGTGTTCCTGCTCATACTGGTCTACATAAAAAGGATCCTTTAACTCCTCCGGGATGTTGTCTGACGGGAAAAAAGACAAGCGGGTTCAAAGAGAGAGAAACGGGCGTTGACCCCACAAAGGTTGAACAGCAGCAACTTAATTAAAGATAGAGACGACCAGGGGCAAAAAAAAATAAAATCCTTATTTGAAAGATGGCTGAAAGGACTAGATGTTGCTTTCTCAAAGAGCCGGAAATGTCGTTTTGGAAGACTTGCGGTAAATAATGCTCGGCTAACCAACCACAATATTTCTTATCAATCCGATCCAAAACTCAGGAACACAACTTCCCTTCAAAATGACTCTCCTTCCTCAATATCTACAGCGCATCTATCAAGTTGGGTCTTAAAAGGATTAGAACTCAAATCCTCAGATTTCTCAGTGAATACTCTAAAACCTCTGGGCCTCTGGTGGCTCAGACTGCTAAGACAGTCTGTTATTAACAGCAGCTGCTTGCAATTACTGCAGGTTCAAGTCCCACCAGGCCCAAGGTTGACTCAGCCTTCCATCCTTTATAAGGTAGGTAAAATGAGGACCCAGATTGTTGGGGGGGCAATAAGTTGACTTTGTATATAATATACAAATGGATGAAGACTATTGCTTAATATAGTGTAAGCCGCCCTGAGTCTTCAGAGAAGGGTGGGATATAAATGCAAATAATAAAAAAAACAAAACCATGCTGGGGGAATCTGTATTATTGTGTCCGTCCCATCCATCACCTCCTGCAGGCCCAATCAGTGGGAAATCTTGAAAGGCCACAGCTGTGATCTAATGGGACCCGATCGAAAGGAGCTGCTTTAGCAAACGGATCAGAAACCCATTTGGATCAAAGGTAAAACCAAAAGAAATATGGAAGGGCTGAATGCGTACAATTGCTGGAAGTTAGTGGCATATAAATTTAAATAATAATAGCAGTAGTAACAGTAGCCTGGAAGAGATACCGTGTTTCCCCAAAAATAAGCCCTCCCACAAAAATAAGCCCTCCCGGAAAATATTTAACCCCATGAGAAGCCGGTCCCCGCCATTTCCTCTGGTTAGGGAGACAGAGCTGGAAATCGGGTAAGACGGCAAAAGGATCCCCGTCTTGCTCTACGCGCCCCAAAATAATAAGACCTCCCCGAAAATAAGGCCAAGCGCTTATTTCAGGGTTCAAAAAAATATAAGACAGGGTCTTATTTTCGGGGGGAAAGACGGTAATGATTAGCAAACAAGGAGAACTCAGGCCCATCTCAAAGAAAACTGAACATTCCCCAGTAGCCATATTAATATGTGGCAGTAAAACAACACAGAAGCAGCCTGCAGAGCAAATTATAAAACTTAGGCGGATCGATAAAAGGCGATTTTCAAGGAACTTGAAAGGAACTTATCGTTCCTTGCGCTTCAGATGGGAACACGGGAACACGAAAGGGACGGGACAGCCTGCTCGTCCAAAGTTTGAGCCAAACGGCATCATTATTTGAATTTTGTTAATATTCCATTTTTTTTTTAAATTTTTGCAAGAGAAGACACAGCTCTCCCTCTTCCAATTCTTTCCCCCAAACAACTTGTTAGGCAGGGCTGGGATTTAAACAGAACAATCTAAAAAGTCACTTTCAGGGTGTCGTCCCGTCCCGTCCCGTCCCCCGCCCATTCTCATCCAGCCCTTTAAACAAGCACACTGGCTTTATCAAATCAAAACTTCAAAAACAACTTGCTAGCCTTACTGCATTTTGGTTGATGCCTTCGTTTACACATCTGTGCAAACGCCTGGCTTATATAATCTGTGCATGAATTTCGACACGGAGACAGGACTGCAACTGGCACGCCTGGACACCGCAGCAAGAAATGTAGTCCCTCAAAGCCAGGAAGGCCACCACACGGTGAACTAGTTCAACACCTTTATCCAGCTCTGCAGGCTTTCCCGCCGCCTTTTCGGGGTGGCGTTTCAGCTTGTTTGCCTTGTTTCATCCCAAAGAAACTGCTTAAGATATCTGTTCTCTTGTCCCACGAGCTCTCGTGTGAGTGCAAGACAGGATCGTACGTCATCACAAAATTACTGTCGGATACGCAAGGTGATTTGCTCTCAGCAGCCGTTCAAACGTTACAAAGTAGGCGCTGGAGGAAATCTTGAATTCGGGTGAGCTTGTACGGGTATCTAATTGAAGTAAGATCCTTCTGAAGTAGAATCAAGTCTGAAGGCTTGCAAAGATTTTTAGAAGAACTTTTAGAACACAGGGCCATAGTTTTATACTTTATGAAGGAGGGGAGAGATAAATCTGTTTCCAGACTCATAGAACTTCACCCCGGATGACATGAGTGAAAAGGAATTACGTGGTCAATTGGAAATGTATCCTAGTCTCTCTAAGAACTTTCTCAAGGTAAAAAGGTAAAGATTCCCCTCACACCTATGTGCTAGTCGTTCCCGACTCTAGGGGGTGGTGCTCATCTCCATTTCAAAGCCAAAGAGCCAGCGCTCTCCGAAGACGTCTCCGTGGTCATGTGGCCGGCATGACACAACACCAAAGGTGCACGGAACGCTGTTACTTTCCCACCAAAGGTAGTGCCTATTTTTCTACTTGCATTTTTTTTTTACGTCCTTTCGAACTACTAGGTTGGCAGAAGCCGAGACAAATAACGGAAGCTCACCCCGTTACGCGGCACTAGAGATTCAAACCGCTGAACTTTCGTTCGACAAGCTCAGCCACTGAGCCACCGCGTTCTCAAGTTAAAGGAATGCTAAGAAAATGGGTGGAATCCCCTTTAACCTTTCTGCCATAAACCAGATGAGTACAACAATATAAAACAAAGTTTCGCTTCAAATTGACAACACACTAAAGTCCCATACAGATCTATGCATTTAACCAAGACCTTTTAACACTGGGCAAAATTTACAGATTTCTCTTTTATTCTTCTCAACTCTCACCAAATCCCCTAGTAAAGTAAATAATTCAAATTTCAGCTTTCTTCTACTGCTCATTTTGTCCTAAATAGCAAGTCCTTAATTTAAGATACTTTTGGGGGGGGGGGGGAGAAGAAGAGACATAAAGCCTTAAAGCCAAACATCAAATCTGAATATATTTTTTTGCAATTGACAAAATGCAAACCGACAGAAATGAAAGAGAGTATCTCAAATAAAAGTCGGTGCAGCTTCCGTAGATTGACAGAAATTATACTAATTTATCGGGAAGGCAAGTCGGCCAATTATTTAGGGAACAAATCTGGAATAAAACTCCAAAATCCATTCAAGTGGGCTGTGTAAAATGAAGGTTCCTAACAGCGATCTGGAACCTCAACAGGTATGTTTAAAACTCTGCTAACATTCAAGCCTAGTTCCCATGGTAGGTAAACATAAACAACGTTTCCTGATGAGTGGCTCCAACTTACACACTACAGTACTGAAAATCAGATGCAAAATATCCCAGCAGACAAACCGTAATTATGAAGGGATACAAGCCTTCATCATCTTAACTGCTCTTGCTGACTATGCTGTGGCAGACTTTTTTTAAAACAAAACAAAACAAAACTGCGCAGGAAACTTTTGGTTAGCGTTCCTAATTTCAATCTAACACAATTCGTATAGAGAAAGGTACTGCACTAGGAGAAAAAAACAAATAAACCTGCCAGTAGAAATATACTGCATTTTAGCCCTACTACAAAGCAAGCCAATGTTAATTTGTGGAGCGTTTTTTTTTTAGATCAGTTGGCAAAATTAAAGAGGTAGATTAAGGGGATCCCTGTAACTCTGAATTTACGTATTTTCACGCTTGGTTAGAAGCGTCGTAATAATAAACAGCTAGAAACCTGTCCTCGAAAGATAGAAAGCAAGACATCAAAGAGGAGGAGGAGAATTTACTGCAATGCAAAACCCAAGTTGGCAAAAGCACCTTAGAGAGAAAGAGAGAGAGAGAGAGAGAGAGAGGAAGAAATTGGAAAGGTCCCAAAATGCACTTTCAGGCTAGCACAGGAGTTTACCAGCAAGATATTTTCCATCCTTAGCTTCCCTTTACTTTTATGCACACCGCTCAGAATCTCCACACATGGATGGGGTTTCATACCACTTTGTTCTAGAATTCAAATGCTTCTGTTTTGGGGTTTTTTTAAAGGAAGGTGACCGATTGACCTTCTGCATACCACAAGATTTTTTTTTTAATTTTTAAATCTAATTAGTTAGGAACCCTCGCAAACTAAGCAGCATGCATCTGCCAAAAAAAAAAAGAGAGAGAGAGGACGATGGCTTGCAGAGATAAAGTCCTACAAATGCTGGATTCTCACAGGCCTTTTTAAGTGATGTGTGGGAAGAGCACAGCTTGGCGATACACACACACACACAAAACCAAACAACGGCACGGCAGGGTGTTCTGCACTTAAAACTACAGGCCATTCACCACAAGGAAAGGGGTGTATACCAAAGTCTGGGCAAAGCATGGAAGAAAAGCAGTCCCAGGCGTTCGCCGATTTTTTTTTTTTAAAAAAATCATCATTCCAAACCCATTTCATGAGAAGGCAAGAGAGGAGGGGGTTGGGAAAAGCCAGGCTGGAGAATGGGAAAGGAAAGAGATAAAATAATAATGTTGCAACGGGAATTTGTTTATTTACTTATCATTATTTTTTTACCTATTCCATAAGCTTTCGCGCAGATCCACTGTAGATTAGCAGCTATTTTGGCTCGGGATGAATCATAGAGTTCCAAGGGCACAATCTCAGCGCCGCTATCCGCGAGAGCATCCATTTTTCTTCTGCCGTGGTCTCCACCAGCACCGATATCAACATCCACCATCTGCAATGACAACAATAACAAAAAAGAGAGAGAGAGAGAGAGAAATGGAACCTAACCTTTTGAAATGACAGTTTCAAAATTCAAACTGATTGTCCGGCAGGCGATTTCTATTCATCCCAGAAACTTTGGAGGGGAGGGGTGGTGGGTTTCCCCCCCCCTCCATTGTAAAGGTTCAATCATGGATTACAACAAAGCTCAGTTTGAAAACCACTCACCGCCGCCGCCTAAAACCTACAGCCCAGGCCTAGTGAGTTCTTGGAAGTTCTGCTATACAATCACACACACACACACACATACACACCCCATATACAAATCCTCCCCATCCCAGCTTAACAGGAACAAGAGAACTAGCACACCAACTCACTAAGGGTAGTTATGTTCATCTTACTTTACAAGATCCTGGCTCATCACTGTGCTTCTGCCCCAAATATCGGCTGCGATGAGCGAAGCAACCTGTAATAATACGCAGGGGGCCCAAACCCTTGGCCGGAATGGCAACATCGATCACTCGATTCCCCCGACGCCAAAATGACAGCAGTAAAAGGAAAGACTTGAGCAACACCCTGCTGTTCCCTTCATCCTTTTACTCCTAAGAGGGGATCAGCGGCTGGCTGCAAGGAGCAGATGCTGCAAATACTTTAAGCAAGACGATCATAAGCAAAGGAAGGGTAAAACCTCTTACCTTTTCTGCCGGCATGTTTGAAGAGGGGTGGTGGGGGGGGCGATCAAAGGAAAGGGGTCTCGATCCACCTTTCCTCCTAGGAGACTTGACTCCACACACACACACACACACCCCAAAAAAACCAAAGACAACAAAGGAGATCTTGACAAGATCTCCTTGCTTTGCATCCATCGCCTGGGTTCCTTTTCTTTTCTTTCTTTTTTTTTGCAATCTCACTAGCTCTCTTTCTCTCCCCCCACCTTTGCCAAAATCTCTCCTGCAAAAGGATAAATGCTGGTTCTTATTGTGATCACACCTTACGGCTGTCTCAACCGCTTTTCCATTTGGGAGGGGTGGGATCCTGTCTCCTTAAGAGACCTCACAGTGAGGGTCCTCGGGTGATCTCTGAGAGCACCAAGGACCCCCTCGTGTCAACCCTGAGCCTTTATTGACGCTTTACAGCCTCCTATTTCATTCTCTATCTCCCCCCCATCACCCCTTCCTCCTTGTTCATGTTAGGCCTTCTTTTATCCAACTCTTGACACCTCCCACGTCGCCTTCCCGCAAGCATAATTCCAGCCCCATTTTCGAAACGTTACCCAAATATAAAGGAACGCATATATCCCGATTTACCTAAAATGCAAATTATTCATCGCCTTTCATTACTGCCTTTCCTCGATTGAAGGAAAAAAATCTGGGATCCAGGCTTCTCCATTGTGCTAACCATTACCCTCCACTGCCTAAAACCTAGCCCAGGCCTAGTAGGTCCTTGGAAGTTCTGCTAGACCATCACACACACACACACACCATATATACAAATCACACAAATCCTATCCTCTCCCCCCCCCCCAAAGCTTCCCCTTGTCTTAATACCCAACTAATCAATTTCTGCCTGGTTTCAACTGAGCTTTTTTTTTCTTGCTTTGCTTGCTTGGTTTTGAACTCCACGCCTTCCAAAGGCTCTTTATTTTTGCCTTTGTGTGTTGGTTGTGGTTTCTCCCCACCCCCACTTTGAGCTCCCAAAGAGGAAGGGGGGGGGAAGAAAAAAAGAAAACAAGGACCACAACACCAATAGGGAAACTGACTTACAAAAAGAGTGAAATGGACATATTAATTGGGAGAATCCAGGCTTGGATCTCTCTTCTCTCCCCCACCTTTTCTTCCCTCCTCATGCCCCATCAGCCCCTCCCCTCCAGGCACACAATAATCACACACAAAAAACGTTGCTGTCACTTTGCACCCCCATTAGGGACCCCCCCCTCTCTTCTTATGGCCTTAATAAACCCACCCACCCACCCTTGCAAGACAATAGAAAGTGGCTGTTTGCAGGCCATCACTTTTTAAAGCCCCCCCCATACACACTCCTTAAAGGGGGGGTAGAGAAGGGGGGGGAAGCAAAAAGGCAAGGAGATAGGCCCACTTCTTACACACCCATTGATTCCCCTCCCATATAAACCACAATCTCCCACCCCAACCGCATTAAAATCACCCCAGATCGACATGCCTGTTTGCAGAGAGAGGTGCCTGCAAAGACACCCCCACCCCTAATTAAGGGGATCTTGGGGAGAATTTATTGGACAGGCACCCTCCCCCAATGATCTTCCCCCCCCAACTAGGGGGATTTTATGGGGGGAGAATGCATTGGTGGCACTCCCCTCCCCAATGATCTCCCCCATTAGGGCATCTCCCTCCCCAATGATCTCCCCCAATGATCTCCCCCATTAGGGGAATCTTATTGGGGAGAATGCATTGCAGACACTCCCCTCCCCAATGATCTCTCCCCAACTAGGGGGATCTTATGGGGGGAGAATGCATTGGGTAGGCACTCCCCTCCCCCAATGATCTCTCCCCATTAGGGGTATCTCCCCTCCCCCAATGATCTCTCCCCATTAGGGGTATCTCCCCTCCCCCAATGATCTCCCCCCCCCATTAGGGGGATCTTCTGTGGGGAGAATGCATTGCAGACACTCCTCCCCAATGATCTCCCCCAATGATCTCCCTCCCATTAGGGGATCTTATGGTGGAAGAATACATTGAATAGGCACTCCCCTCCCCAATGATCTCCCCTCCCCAATGATCTCTCCCCCATTAGGGTATCTCCTCCCCAATGATCTCCCCCAATTAGGGGATCTTCTGTGGGAGAATGCATTGGTAGACACTCCCCTCCCCAATGATCTCCCCCCCTACTCCCCATAAGCAGGCCAGGCCTCTTTTGTGAGGGCGGGGGGTTCACCTTTGGCGGGTTGGGCGCTGGCGGGGACGCCCCCGCCCCTGCCGAGCCCCCTCCCCCGTCCCCTCACGGCAAAGGGGGGGTGGGCAGGACTCCCCTCCCTCTCTCACCTTGCGTCGGCCTTTCCCCCGGCTACTCCATCGCCGCCTCGCAGGCCGCGCCCAGGCCGGAGGGGGCCGCGGCCACCCCAGAGGGACGCGGAGACGGGCGGGCGAGGCGGGCACGAGGGCGCGGGCACGGCGGCGACGGGAGGAGCGCGGGCACGGCTGAAGGGGAAAAAAAAAAAGAGGTGGCGAGGAATGGGGGAATTGCGCATGCGCGGCCCTTCTCCCGGGAAGGGGCGGGGCGCGGAGCTCGGGCGCGCGCCGAGCGACGTCACTGGGCGCACCAGACTTGAAGGGGGAGCGGCGGCGGCGGCGTCGCTTCGCGAGCGTCTCTCGCCTCGGGGCGCATGCGCCCAGAACACTTTTTTTTTTTTGGCTTCCCCCCCCTCCTCCCCGTATTTGCCCTTCTTCCTCGCAACCGTCTCCAAGGGAATAAGGCGAAACCCGCCAGAGAGGGCGTGGACGGAGGCGGAGCCTTCTGGAAGCCCGGCCAATGAGAGCCCCGAGGGGTATTTTTGATTGACGTGCAGGCCTGTACCACAACTCCCATCCTTGTGGCGATGGTGGGTTTGTACTTGTAGTCCATCCGGGGGGAAAAGGGGCATGAATGGGCCTCTCATTGGGACAGTGGGGACGTCAAAAAAAAGTTCCCATTTCCCATTTTTATTTATTTTATTTATCATGGTTATATCAATTTTAATAGCAAATATTTAATAATATTATATTAAGGATATTTTTTTAAAAAAATTCCAGGCATGTCCTTAATACAGGATTAATGCAAAATAATAATCATTTGTCAGAAATGGTGGAGGGTTTCCTGCTTGGGAGGTGGGGTTGGACTAGATGACCTACAAGGTCCCAATTCTGTTACTCTTGTTAATTTGCAGTAGGATGATTGTTTTAGTTTTTGTGACTCTTAAAAGAAGTGGAAGCCTTTAATAGAAAAGTTTCATTGCAAAATAATTATCTGGGGTTTTTTCATAGGAGAATTTTTTATTTTATTTTAAGACAGGGGTTTAAATTAAATTTAGCCCGATACTGGAGTAAATCCTATGGATGCCAACACGCACAGGGTAAATGATTGTTAAGTACCATCCCTGCTTTTTAACTATTTTTTTTAAAGTTCATTTATTTTTTAAAAATATTATAAACTCCTGGTTTAATCATGGGGGAAACAAGGCTTGTTAATCTCTTGAAATGTTAGATTGTGATATAGTCATATTGAATCCCTATAATCAACGTGGGATGTATTTTTCCCATAGGCTATCAAAAGTGCAGTGGCGTATAAATTTAATAATACATTTTAATTGCTGGAGTTCGGCAGCTTAAAAATTTAATATGATTATCATCCAGAAAAAAACCAGACATTGCTGACAAATTGCTGTCCAATCTTTTATTAGGCTTGATTTAAATGTAATGAAACCAAGCAAAGAGACAGTGGTAGAAGAGACCCTTAAGTCACACACACACAATAACAGAAGGGACCTTGGAGGTCTTCTAGTCCAACCCCCGAGCAGGAGATCCTAT
The DNA here is from genome assembly GCF_028640845.1 of Ahaetulla prasina. Lineage (NCBI taxonomy): Eukaryota > Metazoa > Chordata > Lepidosauria > Squamata > Colubridae > Ahaetulla > Ahaetulla prasina. The sequence continues at coordinate 6,139,792 of NC_080554.1, forward strand.
ACCATTTCAGGCAAATGGTTGTCCAATCACTTCTTAAAAACCTCCAGTGTTGGAGCACCCACAACTTTTGGAGACAAGTCCTGCCACTGATTAATTGTTCTAACTATCAGGAAATTTCTCCTTAATTCTAGGTTGCTTCTCTCCTTGATTAGTTTCCATCCATTGCTTCTTGTCCTGCGTTTAGGTACTTTGGAGAATAGCTTGAGTCCCTCTTCTCTGTGGCAACTCCTGAGATACTGGAACACTGCTATCGTGTCATTTAACAGATTGTTAATCTGATAAAGACTTGGAAGGGACCTTATAGGTCATCTAGTCCAACCCCCTGCTCAAGCAGGAGACCCTACATAATTTCTGACAAATGGCAGCCCAACCTTTTCTTGAAAGCCTCCAGTGATGAAGCTCCCACCACTTCCGACGGCAACTTCTGTTCCATCGGTTGATTGTTCCAACTGTTAGAAAATGTCTCTTTATTTCTAGGTTGAATCTCTCCTTGATCAGTTTCCATCCATTATTCCTTGTCTGGCCTTCGGGTGCTTTGGAAAATAGCTTGACCCCCTTCCTCCTCTCTGTGGCAGCCCCTCAAGTATTGGAAGATTGCTATCATGTCTCCCCTGGTCCTTCTCTTCACTAGACTAGCCAGGCCCAGTTCCTGCAATCAAAATAGCTTGACCCCCTTCCTCCTCTCTGTGGCAGCCCCTCAAATATTGGAAGACTGCTATCATGTCTCCCCTGGTCCTTCTCTTCACTAGACTAGCCAGGCCCAGTTCCTGCAATCAAAATAGCTTGACCCCCTTCCTCCTCTCTGTGGCAGCCCCTCAAATATTGGAAGACTGCTATCATGTCTCTCTTGGTTCTTCTCTTCACTAGATTAGCCAGGCCCAGTTCCTGCAACCGTTCATTGCATGTTTGAGCCTCCAGTCCCCTCATCATTCTGGTTGCTCTCCTCTGCACTCTTTCTAGAGTCTCAACGTCTTTTTTTATAGTGTGGTGACCAACAAGGGATGCGGTATTCCAGGTGTGGACTTTCTAGGGTTTTAAGAGCGGTATTCGTACCTTACTTGATCTTGATTGTATCCCTCTGTTCATGCAACTTAGGATTGCGTTGGTTGAAACAAATCAACAGACTCTGCTTAGGATCCATAAATTTAGTTAGAAGAGAGTTGTCCGCCCTACTTTTGCCTTGCCCAAAAGTTGAGTGGGGGCATTCCATCCATCCTGATAAACAAGGATTTGTTTCTTGTAGGGCGGGACTGAGAAATGCTTAGCCACACAGTCTTGAGAAAGGGTGAGGTTGACTTGGCAGCTCTCTTATCTTTAAGATTCATCTCTACTACGGAGGGAGTGCACAACAAAACCAATCTGGATGGGAGCAGGGTAGCTTCTGTAAACGGGCCTGCCACATTCTTTGCAAAAGAAACCCTGAGGCTATAAATTTAATCAGGTTGCATTTGGCATCGTTTTTTGTCCTCGGTGTCTCTGGACTTTTGTATTTGTAATCGAGATACATGCACACAGCCGAACTGAATCTTAGCAAGCTCAATTTGATTCAACTTCATGCACCAAGACAAATTCCTTGTGTGTCCAATCACACTTGGCCAATAAAGAATTCTAGTCTAGTCTAGTCTAGTCTTTTGCTGTCAATGACTGGTATCAACCTTACAAGCTCTGGACTGGGCAGTAAGCAGTAGAAATTGCTTAGGTTCTCCATGCTTTCTCTTTGATGTCACTTTGAATGAGCTTTCTGGTTTGCAGAGGTCTTCTGGTCTACTGCGAGACATCTGGTACATGAAGGGCTTTCTAGAGCAGGGGTCTCCAACCTTGGCAACTTTATTTTGTACCTTGATGAAGGTATCTTTTCTTTTATGTACACTGAGAGCGTATGCACCAAGACAAATTCATTGTGTGTCCAATCACACTTGGCCAATAAAAAAAATAATTCTATTCTATTCTATTCTATTCTATTACGACTTGTAGATTTCAACTCCGAGAATTGAAGTTTACTATTCCTATTGGGAATAGTAATACTATTAATTAATAGTAAAATTACTATTAATCTTCCCATCGTTCCTATCACCCATCTCCTCCCACTTATGACTGAATGACTGTAACTTCTTGCTGGTATCCTTACGATTTATATTGATTGTTTCCTAGTATGATTCGATTGCTTATTTGACTATCATTAAGTGTTGTACCTTATGATTCTTGACGAATTTATCTTGTCTTTTTACGTACACTGAGAGCATATGCACCAAAGACAAATTCCTTGGGTGTCCAATCACACTTGGCCAATAAAAAAATTCTAATCTAATCTAATCTAATATTACATTTCCTTTTCAACGGTTTCCACATCTTCCATATATACAAGGTAGATTTCTCCCCTTGGAAATTGGAAATTCTGAACGAATTTCTGGGGGTTGATGCATTCTTCTTTTTTGTGATGTACAAGCAAGGTTGAAGGTCCACCTTCATTTTGTGCTTCAGTGGCACCCGGACCGATGCTCCATTAATCCTAAATGGGGGCAGAGATTGCGCCATAAATGAATGCAAATGTTTAAAAAAGCATGGCTATATAGAAACACTCATGAATCTTTCTGGAACCCACATCGGCTTGAGTTGTGTGAAATGGTGACCGGTAACTGCATTATATTAGGCATTGCTGCACGACAATCCCATATTGTTAATCTGGTTTTCCTTTCATTTCCGAAGGATGGATTGCGTGATAAACTCTCGTAGCCATTATGTGTGGTGGAGGGTGAGATCCAGCAGACAGATGCATCTCCCACGTTGCCAAGGTAACCACCGAATTACAGCTTGATTGGATAATGTCATGGCTGTGGCCATGAGGTCGTATTTATTCTTTTTAAAACTCGAATTTCTTCCCATTCCAGAACTAAAAACTCTCGTTTCTTCCCAATTCCAGAAATAAAAACACTCGTTTCTTCTCATTCCAGAAATATAAATGCTTATTTCTTCCCATTCCAGAAATAAAAACTCATTTCTTCCCATTCCAGAAAATATAAACTTTCGTTTCTTCTCACTCCAGAACTAAAAAAAAAACCCTCTCATTTCTTTCCATTCCAAACCAGGCGAATGGAAATCGGGGAAGGGGGGGGGCGGCGGCAAAAACCTGCCACCAAAGTGGTAACAGATGTTTGTAAGATATCAGATAGCGTTAGAATTTTTCTTGTCGTATTGGCACTTACCCAAGTATTAATTAGATCTTTGTTCGTTTGTTTGTTAGTTTAGATCAGCCCCAGTTGGAGGAAAGAAAAAAAGAAAGGGACGATTGAGATCATGATGATTTTGGGAAGTTGACGAGATCCTGAAAAACCGGTGAGGATTTAAAAAACAAACAAAAAGCGACGTATGAAACCATGGGCCTCTGAGTGGCTCAGACTGCTAAGACAGTCTGTTATAAACAGCAGCTGCTTGCAATTACTGCAGGTTCAAGTCCCACCAGGCCCAAGGTTGACTCAGCCTTCCATCCTTTATAAGGTAGGTAAACTGAGGACCCAGATTGTTGGGGGCAATTAAGTTGACTTTGTATATAAATATACAAATAGGATGAAGACTATTGCTAACATAGTGTAAGCCACCCTGAGTCTTCGGAGAAGGGTGGGATATAAATGCAAATAATAAAAAAAAAAAATTCGTGGATCTGATTAGAAACACAGGATGATTTGCAAGGGGGGAAAAAAAACCACCAATAGAAGTCTGAAGAGTACGGCTATAAAACAGATTCCAACTCTTGTTATTTATTTATTTATTTATAATTACATTTTTATACCGCACCATCTCCCGAAGGACTCAGGGCGGTGTACAGCCAATATTAAAATACACATAACACTATGATATAAATATAATAAATAAACACTATTTAAAAAACAATTTAAAAACAAATATTTAGTGGCCGAATCACTAAAACGGTCAAAGACCGATTAAAAACCCATTAAAATTTCGCTAAAATACATTCTGTTATTCTGTAATTAATCGGTGGAACAGCTTTCAGAAGTTACGTGAGCTTCATCCCTGGAAGCTTTCAAGAAGAGACTGGACTGCCATCTGTCAGAAGTGGCGGAGAGTCCCCTGCTTGGGAGGGGGGGGCGGGTTGGACTAGATGACCTACAAGGTCCCTCCCAACACTGTTAAGGAAGGAGAAAACTATTCCTTACTAATATTCTTTGGCTTGCTGCCTTCTTTCTTTCTTTCTCTTTCCTTTGCCCCCCTCCCCCCCGTGTTTTGCATAGGGTGGCTTATCTAGAAAGGAAATAAAAGGATGGGTAGGTTTTTGCATGCACTCGCCCAGGAATGTTACCAAATGCAGAAAGACTGGTTTAGCACACTGGAAATAAAAGAAGCAAATCAGGTTGCTCTTTCAGCTAAGGAACCTCTTTCTTAGGGTTTGAGAGATCCTCCAGGCCAATCCTAACAGATTTCAGGCCAGTTAAACAGGCTTGGATTTTCTGAACGTTTGGGAGTATTCTGGCTTGGGAAAATCCAAGATTGTAGGCCAGATTGGAGATATCGCTTCCAAACACGGTTGTCAAGGAAACAACCGGCATCACTAAGGCTTGGTGTAGTAAGACGAATTATTTTCAATGTCAGTCAATTCATCTCGCCTTTATATCTTTATAAATAACTCCAGGCAGCGAGCTTACCTAATGCCCCTTCCTCTTCCTATTTTCTGTACGACAACCACCCTGTGAGGTTGTGCTGAAAGAGAGAGGGACTCGCTGGCCCAAAGTCACCCAGATAACTTTCATGCCTAAGGCAGAACTAGAACTCACCGTCTCCTAGTGATTGGTCCACAGTCACCCATAGACGACTTTCATGCCTAAGGTGGAATTAGAACTCACATCTCCTAGTGAGTGTCCCAGAGTCACCCAGATGACTTTCATGCCTAAGGCGAAACTAGAATTCACATCTCCTAGTAATTGGCCCACAGTCACCCAGATGACTTTCATACCTAAGGCGGAACTAGAACTCACATCTCCTAGTGATTGTCCCAGAGTCACCCAGATGACTTTCATACCTAAGGCGGAACTAGAACTCACATCTCCTAGTAATTGGCCCACAGTCACCCAGATGATTTTCATGCCTAAGGTGGAACTAGAATTTACCGTCTCCTAGTGATTGGCCCACAGTCACCCATAGACGGCTTTCATGCCTAAGGCGGAACCAGAACTTACATCTCCTAGTGATTGGCCCACAGTCACCCAGCTGGCTTTTGTGCCTAAGGTGGGACTAGAACTCCCAGTCTTGGCCCAGAGTTACCCAGCCGGCTTTCCTGCCTGAGGTGAGACTAGAACTCACCGTCTCCTGTCGATTGACCCAAAGTCACCCAGCTGGCTTTCATGGCTAAGGTGGGACTAGAACTCACCGTCTCCCACACTTCGTAGCCTGGTGCCTTAACAATTAGACCACGTTGGCTCCCTCTTCTCTTAAATGATTCAGGGTACGTTATTCAGTAGTTGCTATTCTCCTGTTCTAATTCACGTCGGAGGGACTTGATTCTCTCCAGTCCCCCCAAGTCGGAGGAAAATAGAACTGTGGTTATATTCATGTTTTAGCCCCGTGCCAATGTTTGATTCACATGTTCCCAAGACCTTCCCAATAGTCATGGTGCAATGCTTCTCCCCAGGTGCCCAGGGATGTGTGCTATGACAGTTTAGAAGATAAGTGGGTGGAGGCAGGCAGGCATTCCCTGAGTCACAGGAACGATAAAGAGAGGTACATGGCAGATTCCCTTGAGCGCATAACCTGGTGTCCCCATGGCAACCGCTGGGATGATGGTTTTGCAAACTGACATCCCAAGTACCAAATGAACGCATGTGAAAAAAATCTCCTAATCCGAGCCGTTTTCATGCACAGTCGCTGAAAATCATTCAGTTAACGGGTGGGAACTGAGTAGCAAACGTATTTCACGCCGGGAATTATATACCCTCGTTGCTTTCTCTTCAGCCAGAGAGGAGATCCGAAACAGGGGTTTTTCTGTCTTGGCGGCCAAACCCTGGTTTCCAAAAAAACACACCTTTAATTTTTTTCAAAATACCGAGAATCTTTGCAGCTCAGGCTTGAAATGAGGGCGCCCTCTGAGCTTGTTGTTTTCTTGCGGACGATGATTCTGTTATCCAGCTAAGTACCACTGATGAGGTTACCTAGTTGGGTGATGAAACGTCGGCAAGGAAATAACCAAGCTCGGAGAGAACCGAGGGCCCCGCAATTTTTCAAAATCCAAATTTCCCAGCGGTAGAGAGAACCATGAATAGAATAGAATAGAATAGAATTTTTTATTGGCCAAGTGTGATTGGACACACAAGGAATTTGTCTTGGTGCATATGCTCTCAGTGTACATAAAAGAAAAGATACGTTCATCAAGGTACAACATTTACAACACAATTGATGGTCAATATATCAATATAAATCATAAGGATTGCCAGCAACAAAGTTACAGTCAAACAGTCATAAGTGGAAAGAGATGGGTGATGGGAATGATGAGAAGATTAATAGTAGTGCAGATTTAGTAAATATGAAAAATAAAAATGAAAGGCATAATCTGAGTCAGGAAAAAAATAATGGAACCGGGCAAAGTTTAGCTCACATCTTTTTGCCAGCCGCCAATCCAAGTTTCAGTCTCTGCTAATTTCAATCAAAATAGAACTGGCAGGGACTTTGAAGATCTTCTAGTCTAACCCCTCGCTCAAGCAGGAGACCCTGTACCATTTCAGATAGGTGGCAGTCTAGTCTTTTCTTTAAAAGACTTTTAAAAAAAAATCATATATATTCATCTGAAGGGCATGTTTTTCTTTCTCTGTTTGTTTTTTTCACTTTCATTGTCCCCCCAATGACAAGGAAACCCACATAATCCTCCTTTTAAATTTCCCCTTGCTTAAAACTTTTTTTAAAAAATATATATTTTAATTGGTGGCCTACATTGACCTAGCTCCAGGAAAAGCTCAGTTCTGGTGAGCATAACACACCGATCCTGTTCAGCAACCTGTCAGCGATAATCCTATTATTACACTTTTCCAGGTCAAGGATTCAGGTTTTCTTGTCTGTTCAGGAACATCCCTTAAAATTTAAAGCCTGGCTTCGCCTCTTTCATTGAAAGAGGAATTCCTGTGCCTTAAACATCTGCCTGAGCTGCTGTTTCTTCAACATCTGTCCAAGGGGGGAGTGGGAAATACAAAAATGGCTGCAGTCCTTCCACCATAAGTCAAGGGTTAAGCTACACACCTTGCTCTGCCTTGATATGAGGGATTTGTAAGAAAGCATCTGCGGAACAGACTCTGAATAAAAGAGGGGGGGGAAATGAGTGGAAAAGGGACATAGATCAATTTGCACAGATTCACATCCCCCCCCACCACTCCCCAGACCTCTATGGAGAAGAAGTGCTAAGAAATTCAATTTAAAGGCTTCCACTGTAGATTGTAAGACAAGCATTTGGGGTACAATTGTCCAAGAAGAGCCAAAGAGTTGCGGATGATAATCAGACAAAGGGCAATAGGCAGTTGAGAATTGGATCCTCCCTCCTCCCTTTTCCCCCTCAAAAGGATCGGCCACTAAATTCCCCTGGTTGGTTCAGGAGGCTGGCTCATCAATCCAAAATGCCTGTCCTCTGGGCCCCAGGGTAGAAGAGAGAGAGAAAGAGAGGGGGGGGGGGAGAAGAGAAGATGGAGAAGGAGGCAGGGAGGGAAAGGCACTATCTTCCATTGTGCTCCCAGTTCTCTAATTCGTAAATTTCAGCATGAAATATTTAACACGGCTTCTAATTTGCATATAACAGCATGCATATGCACATAAAGGGTAATGAGAAAGAAAGAAAAGAAAGGGAGAGAAAGAGAAAGGGAGGGAAGGAAGGAAGAAAGAGAAAGAAAGAAAGAAAGAAAAAGAAAAGATGGATGGATGAATAGATAGATTAGATAGATAGATAGATAGATAGATAGATGGATGGATGGATGGATGGATGGATGGATGGATGGATGGATAGATAGATAGAAAGAAACTGGTAGATAGATATTGGTAGATGATAGGTAGGTAGGTATACAGATGAATGGATAGATAGGTAGGTAGGTATGCAGATGGATGGATGGATGGATGGATGGATGGATGGATGGATAGATAGATAGATAGATACTGGTAGATAGATATCGGTAGATGATAGGTAGGTAGGTATATAGATGGATGGATGGATGGATGGATAGATAGATAGATACTGGTAGATAGATATCGGTAGATGATAGGTAGGTAGGTATGCAGATAGATGGAGAGAGAGAGAGAGAGAGAGAGAGAGAGCAGTAGATAGATAAATTTCCCCTTAAATGAAATCACTTTGGCTCTTTAGGAAAGAAAAGGGCATATGAGACTAAACATTTTTATTTTATTTTTTAAATTGAACTTTTCAGAAGGAAAAGCAAAATCGAAAAAGGGAAGAGGAGGAAAAGCAAAGGACAGCACAGATGAACGAGTCTCAAGCCTAAGATTAAGTAAACCGAGTCCTCATTCTTAGGCTATTGTCGATTTTTGGTTCTAAGCGCATCACTTTAGGCGTTCAGGCTTTGCACGGGGAGCATCCCAAATTTCTGTTCCACCGAGATGCTTTCGACCATTAATTTCAGACAGGGAATTTTGAACGCCTCATTTGCTCCCTGGTTTATTGGTCCAGGCAGGCTAATGGAAAGAAAAAGATAATGAAGAGACTGGGGGTGGGGGGCGCAGCGGTGGAAGAGGAGACCCCTAAAATTAAAGATGCTCCTGTATCCTGCTGTGTCCAGCCAGATCCACCTACATCCTAAACCTGCATTAAGGAAGCTCATTTATTGTTGCTTTTTTAAAGCATCTTAAGAAATCGTCTTTAAAAAACATGAGAGCCAAAACCAAAGCATATAAATGAACAAGGGGCGATCGTGGCTTGTTTTTAGTTCTTCACACGTATGACCATTGCAGCATCCCCACGACCACGTGATCAAAATTCAGGATGCGTGGCAGCTGACTCGTACTTACGACCGTTGGTCAGGTGATCTCCTTTTTTGCGACCTTCAGACAAGCAAAGTCAAGGGAGAAGCCCAATTCGCTCAGCACTAACTTTATTTATTTATTTATTTATTTATTTTTCGTATTTTTATACCGCCCTTCTCCGAGGACTCAGGGAGGTGTACAGCACAGATAAAACATAGATATCAAAACATTTTAAAATACAATATTCAATTAAAAATCTGATTCAATAAGCTGGATATTAAAATTACTGAGTAAAAGTTACTAAAGTTACTTCCCGAAGGCCATCACTCTGCTAAACAAATAATTCCCTCAACACTGTCAGACTATTTACTGAATCTGCACTACTATTAATCTTCTCATAGTTCCCATCACCAATCTCTTTCCACTTATGACTGTATGACTGTAACTTGTTGCTGGCAATCCTTATGATTTATATTGATATATTGACCATCATTTGTGTTGTAAATGTTGTACCTTGATGAAGGTATCTTTTATGTACACTGAGAGCATATGCACCAAGACAGATTCCTTGTGTGTCCAATCACACTTGGCCAATAAAATTCTATTCTATTCTATTCTAAATAAATTAAACTTATTAAACTTTAACTTTAACAACTGCAGGGCGCCCCCCACAGCCCCCTGCTTAACAACTGTGGCAAGAAAGGTCGTAAAACGAAGTTACTGAAGGGTCGTAAAATGAGTTACAGGAGGTCCTCAACTTACAGCTATTTTTGTTTCACGACCGTTTGACGTCAACAACAGCGCCGGGGGGGAAAAAAAAAAAAGTAACTTCCAACCTACCCGGTTGCTCTTGCAAAACTCACTTAACAACAGTCTTGCTTAGCAACAGAAATCTTGGCCGGGAATGTGGTATTGCATCTTTTAAAGAAAGAATAGAATAGAATAGAATAGAATAGAATAGAATAGAATAGAATAGAATAGAATAGAATAGGATAGGGGATAGAGGATAGGATAGGATAGGATAGGATAGGATAGGATAGGATAGGATAGAGAAATGGAATGGAATGGAATGGAATGGAATAGAATAGAATAGGAAATAGGGGATAGGATAGGATAGGATAGAATAGAATAGAATAGAATAGAATAGAATAGAATAGAATAGAATAGAATAGAATAGGAAATAGGGGATAGGATAGGATAGGATAGGATAGAATAGAATGGAATGGAATGGAATGGAATGGAATGGAATGGAATGGAATGGAATGGAATAGAATAGAATAGAATAGAATAGAATAGAATAGAATAGAAAGGAATGGAATGGAATGGAATGGAATGGAATGGAATGGAATAAGAGAAGGAATGGAATGCAATAGAATAGAATAGAATAGAACAGAATAGAATAAGAGAAGGAATGGAATGGAATAGAATAGAATAGAATAGAATAGAATAGGGGATAGGAGATAGGATAGGATAGGATAGAGAAATGGAATGGAATGGAATGGAATAGAATAGAATAGAATAGGAAATAGGGGATAGGATAGGATAGGATAGGATAGGATAGAATAGAATAGAATGGAAAGGAATGGAATGGAATGGAATAAGAGAAGGAATGGAATGCAATAGAATAGAATAGAATAGAATAAGAGAAGGAATGGAATAGAATAGAATAGAACAGAATAGAATAAGAGAAGGAATGGAATGGAATGGAATAGAATAGAATAGAATAGGGGATAGGAGATAGGATAGGATAGGATAGAATAGAATAGAATGGAAAGGAATGGAATGGAATGGAATAAGAGAAGGAATGGAATGCAATAGAATAGAATAGAATAAGAGAAGGAATGCAATAGAATAGAATAGAATAGAATAGAATAGAATAGAACAGAATAGAATAAGAGAAGGAATGGAAGGGAATAGAATAGAATAGAATAGAATAGAATAGGGGATAGGAGATAGGATAGGATAGGATAGGATAGAGAAATGGAATGGAATGGAATGGAATAGAATAGAATAGAATAGGAAATAGGGGATAGGATAGGATAGGATAGAATAGGACAGGTTAGGATAGATAGGATAGGATAGAAAATAGAATAGAATAGAATAGAAAGGAATAGAAAGGAATGGAATGGAATAAGAGAAGGAATGGAATGGAATGCAATAGAATAGAATAGAACAGAATAGAATAAGAGAAGGAATGGAATGAATAGAATAGAATAGAATAGAATAGAATAGGATGGATAGGATAGGATAGATAGGATAGGATAGAGAAATGGAATGAATGGAATGGAATAGAATAGAATAGAATAGGATAGATAGGATAGGATAGATAGGATAGGATAGAGAAATGGAATGGAATGGAATGGAATGGAATAGAATGGAATGGAATGCAATAGAATAGAATAGAATAGAATAGAATAGAATAAGAGAAGAATAGAATATAGAATAGAACAGAATAAGAGAAGGAATGGAATGCAATAGAATAGAATAGAACAGAATAGAATAAGAGAAGGAATGGAATGGAATGGAATAGAATAGAATAGAATAGAATAGAATAGAATAGAATAGGGGATAGGAGATAGGATAGGATAGGATAGAGAAATGGAATGGAATGGAATGGAATAGAATAGAATAGAATAGGAAATAGGGGATAGGATAGGATAGGATAGGATAGGATAGGATAGGATAGGATAGGATAGGATAGGATAGAATAGAATAGAATAGAATAGAATAGAATAGAAAGGAATAGAAAGGAATGGAATGGAATAAGAGAAGGAATGGAATGCAATAGAATAGAATAGAATAGAACAGAATAGAATAAGAGAAGGAATGGAATGGAATAGAATAGAATAGAATAGAATAGAATAGGGGATAGGAGATAGGATAGGATAGGATAGGATAGAGAAATGGAATGGAATGGAATGGAATAGAATAGAATAGAATAGAATAGATAGGATAGGATAGATAGGATAGGATAGATAGAGAAATGGAATGGAATGGAATAAGAGAAGGAATGGAATGCAATAGAATAGAATAGAATAGAATAGAATAGAATAGAATAGAATAGAATAGAATAGAATAAGAGAAGGAATGGAATAGAATAGAATAGAATAGAATAGAACAATAGAATAAGAGAAGGAATGGAATGGAATGGAATGGAATAGAATAGAATAGAATAGAATAGAATAGAATAGGGGATAGGAGATAGGAGATAGGATAGGATAGGATAGGATAGGATAGAGGAATGGAATGGAATAGAATAGAATAGAATAGGAAATAGGGGATAGGATAGGATAGGATAGGATAGAATAGAATGGAAAGGAATGGAATGGAATAAGAGAAGGAATGGAATGCAATAGAATAGAATAGAATAGAACAGAATAGAATTAGAATAAGAGAAGGAATGGAATGGAATAGAATAGAATTCTTTATTGGCCAAGTGTGATTGGACACACAAGGAATTTGTCTTGGTGCATATGCTCTCAAGTGTACATAAAAGATTTAAAAATATTTAGAGTTGATATTTTAAATATTTAAATATTTAAAAATATTTTAAGTTGATTTGAAATGCTTGACCAGACTCGGGGCGAAACCTTCCGACGAAGCCGATGCCATTTCCCCCCAATAATCATTTTTGGGGCGTTTTGCTTCATTTTAGGTTTATTTGTCGGAATCGAAGCGGAACCTTTTACGCCCCGGGCGCGGTTTCCCGGCGGGACGCCTTAAAAGCGACGGACCGACGGCCGCTGGGGGGCGCCTTTCGCCGTGGCACCGCAGCCGTTACGGGGCGGGAGGACCCCGCGCGGGCTGCGGAGCCTCGGCAATCATGTTCGCCGGCTTGCAAGAGCTCGGCGTGGCCAACGGGGAGGATTTGAAGGAGACGCTGACCAATTGCATGGAGCCCCTGAAGGCCATCGAGCAGTTCCAGGTGGGAGGGGAGGATTAGCTTGCAACTTTCCCTCTTGAGGCTTCTCCCACCTTCCCATGGCTTGCAAACGCTGGGGAGGGGTGGGGGGGTTGCTCTTAGCACGGTAGTTCCACGCGGGTGCAAAAAAGCACGCAAGTCCTGGAGGGAAGATGCCTTGGTCCCTTCCTTCCTTCCTTCCTTCTTCCTTCCTTCCTTCCTTTTTTCCATCTCTGTCTCCTTTTATCTCCCTCCCTCCTATCTATCTATCTTATCTCTTTTCTATCTTTATGTATCTACCGGTATCCATATTTAAATCTATTTCTATATCTTATGTATCTATCCATATCTGTTTATTTATCTCTATTTTTATGTATCTATGTATATTTTTCTCTATCATCTATCTATCTAATCTATCTATCTATCGTCTATCTTTTATGTATCTACCGGTATCTATATTCATCTCTATTTCTATATCTTATGTATCTATCCATATCTGTTTATTTATCTCTATTTTTATGTATCTACCGGTATCTATATTCATCTCTATTTCTATATTCTCGTGTATCGATCCATATTTATTTATTTGTCTATCTTTCTCTCTATCTTTCTCTCTCTCCCTCTATCATCTGTATCTAGATCTATCTATCTATCTCTTTTCCTTCCTTCCATCTTTTTCCATCTCTTTTCCTTCCTTCCATCTTTTTCCATCTTTGTCTCCTTCTATCTCTCCCTCCCACCTTCCCTCCAAACAGTTAATCAATCAATCTAGCTATCTATACCTACTTCCTTCCTTCCTTCCTTCCTTCTTCCTTCCTTCTTCTTCCTATATATGTTTATATGTGTATATACTATATAATCTTTTTGTATGATGTTGTGACAAAATAAATAAATAAATAAATAATAAATAAATCTCCCTCCCTCCCATCTTCCTTTTTCCATATTTGCCTCCTTCTATCTCTCTCCCTCCCTTCCACCTTCCCTCCAATCAGTCAATCAATCAATCTAGCTATCTACACCTTCCTTCCTTCCCTTTTTCCATCTTTGTCTCCTTCTATCTCCTCCTCCTGTCTGTCTATATCCTCCTTCCTTCCATTTCTTTTTCCATCTCTTTTTCCTTCCTTTTCCCTCCCTCCCTCCCTTCTTTCTTTTTCCATCTTTGTCTCCTTCTATCTCTCTCCCTCCCTTCCACCTTCCCTCCAATCAGTCAATCAATCAATCAATCAATCTAGCTATCTGCACCTTCCTTCTTTCCTTCCCTTTTTCCATCTGTCTCCTATCTCCCTCCCTCCCTCCTGTCTGTCTATCTATATCCTCCTTCCTTCCATTTCTTTTTCCATCTCTCTTTACTTCCATTTCCCTCCCTCCCTCCTTTCTTTTTCCATCTTTGTCTCCTTCTATCTCTCTCCCTCCTTTCCACCTTCCCTCCAATCAGTCAATCAATCAATCAATCAATCAATCAATCTTATCTAGCTATCTATACCTCCTTCCTTCCTTCCTTCCTTCCTTTCTTTCTTTCTTTCTGATGAATTGCTCCTTAAAATCTCTCTGGCTCTGTTGCAAGCCACACATTCAGCTGTAAACGCACTCATGCATTTACGCACACTGCATTTGGTGCAAGGGGGCTAACAGGCTGGCCAAGACAGGCTTTCCCAGCCTGAAAATCTAGGATGGGTTTTAGTCTGTTTATGGCCTCCAGATGTTGGAACTGTCTTCCTCTTTTCTCCCCTCCCCTCTGCTCCCAATTATTAATAAATAAATAGAGGTAGTCCTTAACCTACAACAGTTCATTTACTGATTAAAGTTACAATGAAGAATGTGACTTAGGACCGTTTTTCCACTGTTAACGCCCGTTGTGGTGTCATGGTGGATGAGAAATGTACGAATTACCTGCTCCTAATCTGTTTGAATCCCACACGTGTCGTGTTGACAGACACGACACATTCTGTCGTGTCTGTCAACATTCAGGGGATGCGGTGGCTCAGGGGCTAGGACGTTGAGCTTGTCGATCGAAAGGTCGGCAGTTCGGCAGTTCGAAACCCTAGTGCCACTAAACGGGGTGAGCTTCCGTTACTTGTCCTAACTTCTGCCAACCTAGCAGTCCGAAAGCATTTAAAAAAATGCAAGTAGAAAAACAGGGACCACCTTTGGTGGGAAGGGAACAGCGTTCCATGCGCCTTTGGCGTTGAATCATGCCGGCCACATGACCACGGAGACGTCTTCGGACAGTGCTGGCTCTTCGGCTTTGAAAGAGAGATGAGCACCGCCCCCTAGAGTCGGCCACAACTAGCACATATGTGCGAGGGGAACCTTTACCTTTACCTTTAATAGAATAGAATAGAATAGAATAGAATAGAATAGAATAGAATAGAATAGAATAGAATAGAATAGAATAGAATAGAATAGAATAGAATAGAATAGAATAGAATAGAATAGAATAGAATAGAATAGAATAGAATAGAATAGAATAGAATAGAATAGAATAGAATAGAATAGAATAGAATAGAATAGAATAGAATAGAATAGAATAGAATAGAATAGAATAGAATAGAATAGAATAGAATAGAATAGAATAGAATAGAATAGAATAGAATAGAATAGAATAGAATAGAATAGAATAGAATAGAATAGAATAGAATAGAATAGAATAGAATAGAATAGAATAGAATAGAATAGAATAGAATAGAATAGAATAGAATAGAATAGAATAGAATAGAATAGAATAGAATAGAATAGAATAGAATAGAATAGAATAGAATAGAATAGAATAGAATAGAATAGAATAGAATAGAATAGAATAGAATAGAATAGAATAGAATAGAATAGAATAGAATAGAATAGAATAGAATAGAATAGAATAGAATAGAATAGAATAGAATAGAATAGAATAGAATAGAATAGAATAGAATAGAATAGAATAGAATAGAATAGAATAGAATAGAATAGAATAGAATAGAATAGAATAGAATAGAATAGAATAGAATAGAATAGAATAGAATAGAATAGAATAGAATAGAATAGAATAGAATAGAATAGAATAGAATAGAATAGAATAGAATAGAATAGAATAGAATAGAATAGAATAGAATAGAATAGAATAGAATAGAATAGAATAGAATAGAATAGAATTCTTTATTGGCCAAGTGTGATTGGACACACAAGGAATTTGTCTTGGTGCAGATGCTCTCAAGTGTACATAAAAGATTTAAAAATATTTAGAGTTGATATTTTAAATATTTAAATATTTAAAAATATTTTAAGTTGATTTGAAATGCTTGACCAGACTCGGGGCGAAACCTTCCGACGAAGCCGATGCCATTTCCCCCCAATAATCATTTTTGGGGCGTTTTGCTTCATTTTAGGTTTATTTGTCGGAATCGAAGCGGAACCTTTTACGCCCCGGGCGCGGTTTCCCGGCGGGACGCCTTAAAAGCGACGGACCGACGGCAGCTGGGGGGCGCCTTTCGCCGTGGCACCGCAGCCGTTACGGGGCGGGAGGACCCCGCGCGGGCTGCGGAGCCTCGGCAATCATGTTCGCCGGCTTGCAAGAGCTCGGCGTGGCCAACGGGGAGGATTTGAAGGAGACGCTGACCAATTGCATGGAGCCCCTGAAGGCCATCGAGCAGTTCCAGGTGGGAGGGGAGGATTAGCTTGCAACTTTCCCTCTTGAGGCTTCTCCCACCTTCCCACGGCTTGCAAACGCTGGGGAGGGGTGGGGGGTGGGTTGCTCTTAGCACGGTAGTTCCACGCGGGTGCAAAAAAGCACGCAAGTCCTGGAGGGAAGATGCCTTGGTCCCTTCCTTCCTTCCTTCCTTCTTCCTTCTTTCCTTCCTTTTTTCCATCTCTGTCTCCTTTTATCTCCCTCCCTCCCTCCTATCTATCTTATCTCTTTTCTATCTTTATGTATCTACCGGTATCCATATTTAAATCTATTTCTATATCTTATGTATCTATCCATATCTGTTTATTTATCTCTATTTTTATGTATCTATATATATTTTTCTCTATCATCTATCTATCTAATCTATCTATCTTGTCTATCTTTTATGTATCTACCAGTATCTATATTCATCTCTATTTCTATAGTCTTGTGTATCAATCCATATTTATTTATTTGTCTGTCTTTCTCTCTATCTTTCTCTCTCTCCCTCTATCATCTGTATCTAGATCTATCTATCTATCTCTTTTCCTTCCTTCCATCTTTTTCCATCTCTCTCTACTTCCATCTCCCTCCCTCCCATCTTCGTTTTTCCATCTTTGTCTCCTTCTATCTCTCTCCCTCCCACCTTCCCTCCAAACAGTTAATCAATCAATCTAGCTATCTACACCTTCCTTCCTTCCCTTTTTCCATCTCTGTCTCCTTCTATCTCCCTCCCTCCTGTCTGTCTATATCCTCCTTCCTTCCATTTCTTTTTCCATCTCTTTTCCTTCCTTTTCCTCCCTCCCTCCCTTCTTCTTTTCCATCTTTGTCTCCTTCTATCTCTCCCTCCTTCCACCTTCCTCCAATCAGTCAATCAATCAATCAATCAATCTAGCTATCTGCACCTTCCTTCTTCCTTCCTTTTTCCATCTGTCTCCTATCCTCCCTCCCTCCTGTCTGTCTATCTATATCCTCCTTCCTTCCATTTCTTTTCCATCTCTCTTACTTCCATTTCCTCCTCCTCCTTTCTTTTTCCATCTTTGTCTCCTTCTATCTCTCTCCCTCCTTTCCACCTTCCCTCCAATCAGTCAATCAATCAATCTTATCTAGCTATCTATACCTACTTCCTTCCTTCCTTCCTTCCTTCCTTCCTTCCTTCCTTCCTTCCTTCCTTCCTTCCTTCCTTTCTTTCTGATGAATTGCTCCTTAAAATCTCTCTGGCTCTGTTGCAAGCCACACATTCAGCTGTAAACACACTCATGCATTTACACACACTGCATCTGGTGCAAGGGGGCTAACAGGCTGGCCAAGACAGGCTTTCCCAGCCTGAAAATCTAGGATGGGTTTTAGTCTGTTTATGGCCTCCAGATGTTGGAACTGTCTTCCTCTTTTCTCCCCTCCCCTCTGCCCCCAATTATTAATAAATAGAGGTAGTCCTTAACCTACAACAGTTCATTTACTGATTAAAGTTACAATGAAGAATGTGACTTAGGACCGTTTTTCCACTGTTAACGCCCATTGTGGTGTCATGGTGGGTGAGAAATGTACGAATTACCTGCTCCTAATCTGTTTGAATCCCACATGTGTCGTGTTGACAGACACGACACATTCTGTCGTGTCTGTCAACATTCAGGGGATGCGGTGGCTCAGGGGCTAGGACGTTGAGCTTGTCGATCGAAAGGTCGGCAGTTCGGCAGTTCGAAACCCTAGCGCCACTTAATGGGGTGAGCTTCCGTTACTTGTCCTAACTTCTGCCAACCTAGCAGTTCGAAAGCACTTAAAAAAATGCAAGTAGAAAAACAGGGACCACCTTTGGTGGGAAGGGAACAGTGTTCCGTGCGCCTTTGGCGTTGAGTCATGCCGGCCACATGACCACGGAGACGTCTTCGGACAGTGCTGGCTCTTCGGCTTTGAAAGAGAGATGAGCACCGCCCCCTAGAGTCGGCCACAACTAGCACATATGTGCGAGGGGAACCTTTACCTTTACCTTTAATCTGTTTGAATCCCACATGTGTCGTGTTGACAGACAGAAAACGGCATCTTGTTGCCCTCGCTTCAGTCCGCCCTCCCTTTCCTGGACCTCCATGGCACCCCTAGGCTGGAGTTCCACCAGTCGGTGTTCGATGAGCTGCGTGAGAAGCTTCTGGAGAGGGTCTCGGCTATCGCCTTGGAAGGAAAGGCCGAAGAAAGGTAAGTCGGGTGGACCACCATAGACGGGATCTATCTGCCCATTGGGTTAAAAAACGGACCTCTGGCTTCTCCTTCCTTCTCCCAGGTACAAAAAGCTGGAAGATCTCCTGGAGAAGAGCTTCCCCCTGGTAAAAATGCCGTCCATCCAGCCAGTGGTGATGTGCGTCATGAAACATTTGCCCAAGGTAGAAACTTAAGAAAATCAGTGTTGAATATGGATGCCACCTGGGTATAGTAAAAGGATGATCCGTGGTTTGTTTATTCAGGATCATTTTTAGGAAGTCCTGTGACTGCCTGCCTGCCTGCCTTCTTTCTTTCCTTCCTTCCTTCCTTCCTTCCTTCCTTCCTTCCTTCCTTCCTTCCTTCCTTCCTTCCCTCCCTCCCTCCCTCCCTCCTTTCCTCCTCCTCCTTCCTTCACTCCCTCCCTGCTTCCTTCCCTCTCTCTCTTCTCCCTCCCTCCCTCCTTTTTTCTCCTTCCTTTCCTTACTCCTCTTTCCTCTGTCCCTCCCTCCCTCCCTTCTTCCCTCCCTTCCTCTTTCCTTCCTTCTTCTTTCTTTCCCCTCGCCCATCTTTTCTCCTTCCCTCCCTTCCTGCTTTCTTCCTTCTGTCTCTCCTTTCCTCCTCCTCCTTCCTTCACTCCCCCCCTGGTTCCTTCCCTCTCTCTCTCCTCTCTCCCTCCTTTTTTTTCCTTCCTTTCCTTTCTCCTCTTTCCTCTGTCCCTTCCTACCTCCTTCCCTCCCTTCCTCTCTCCGTCCTTTTTTTCTTTCCTCCATTGCTCCATCTTTTTTCCTTCCTTCCTTCCTTCCTTCCTTCCTTCCTTCCTTCCTTCCTTCCTTCCTTCCTTCCTTCCTTCCTTCCTTCCTTCCTTCCCTTTATGTAGAAGTCAATTTCTTTTGTTTAAAACCTCCCTTTATTCAGGACATCATGTCTAAGTGCTATCCGGGCCAGAGGAGGTATTTTGCATACAAGGTATTCCTTCCTTCCTTCTTTAACTGGCTGCATTCTAACACCAAGAAGGACCGACATTGTGAATTACGTTTGCTTGACTCAAACTCGCCCTGTGTCAACATCTTTACAGATTGCGCACCTCTTTTGGTTAAGGGTCTTGACAGGGAAGAGTGGGCTACGGGACTCCAGTCTCTCTGTTCCTCTCTAGCTTTAGAAAACAGTTTTATCAAGCTCTTCGTTGCAGAGCCTAGAAAATGGTGAGGTTTGCATACTGTGTCCATTTTTGACTTGGCTTAGTTTTAATTTGGCATGTTGTTGTTGTTGTTTTTGTTATTATTATTATTATTTATTAGATTTTTATACCACCCTTCTCCCGAAGGACTCAGGGCGGTTTACAGCCAGAATAAAAACAATAACAATGTACAATTAAAACAAAATTAAAAAACTTATTATATAATTGGCCGAAATTTAAAAACATTTAAAATTTAAAAACCCTTAAAATTCATCTAAAAATTTAGAATTTAAAAAATTTAAAATTTAAGCCAGCCCCGCGCGAGTAAATAAATACGTTTTCAGCTCGCGGCGAAAGGCCCGAAGGTCAGGCAATTGGCGCAAGCCAGGGGGAAGTTCGTTCCAGAGGGTAGGAGCCCCCACAGAGAAGGATCTTCCTCTGGGGGCCGCCAGCCGACATTGCTTGGCGGACGGCACCCTGAGAAGTCCCTCTCTGTGTAAGCGTATGGGTCGGTGGGAGGCGTGAGGCAACAGTAGGCGGTACTGTAAGTACCCAGGCCCTGAGCCATGGAGCGCTTTAAAGGTAGTAACCAGAAACTTAAAGTACACCCGAAAGACCACAGGCAGCCAGTGTCTTTCAGTGTTGTCAGAAGCGAGCCATTAACTGGGCTTCATGGGTTAGGAGAACTAAACCATGCAGGAACTGTGCAATAATAAGGGCCGGTTTAGCTCACGCTGGTAAAGCCTGTTATTAAGAACACAGTAGCCTGCAATTACTGCAGGTTCGAGCCCGGCCCAAGGTTGACTCAGCCTTCCATCCTTTATAAGGTAGGTAAAATGAGGACCCAGATTGTTGGGGGGGGCAATAAGTTGACTTTGTAAAAATATACAAATAGAATGAGACTATTGCCTTATACACTGTAAGCCGCCCTGAGTCTTCGGAGAAGGGCGGGGTATAAATGTAAACAAACAAAAAAAAAAAATAACACCCATGTTTTTTAAAAGAACATGGCTTGGAACAATGGGAGAGAAATCAGCCCAATATCTACTCTTGGAACTGGCTTGTTGTTGTTGTTTTTGAAATGGTGCTTGTTGGGGCAGGGGATGAGTGATCCTAGAGTCCTGAACAACACGGTGTTGCGAAAACACCCTAAGACATAGCATCCAAACGATGCTTAACTAGGCAGTCCAGATATAGAAATATAGCAGTGCAAGAACTAGAACACTCTAGGAGAAGTAGCATTAGAAAAAAACATTCAGTACAGACCGAGACCCTCCTTTTGCATTTGGCTCCTGACGACAGGTTCGAACCCAGGTTCCCACGTTCTATCCTTTTTGTTAGTTTATGAAATACAAAAATGCGAAAGCAAATCGTAGCAAAAATAGGGGAGGGAAGTGGGAAGAGAAAAGTGTAGAAAAGAAAATAACAACAACAACAACAGAGGTGGGACCTTGGAGGTCTTCTAGTCCAACCCCCTGCCCAGGCAGAAAACCCTACACCACTTCAGACAAATGGTTATCCAACATCTTCTTAAAAATTTCCAGTGTTGGAGCATTCGCAACTTCTGGAGGCAAGTCGTTCCACTTATTAATTGTTCTAACCGTCAGGAAATTCCTCCTTAATTCTTCTCTTTGATTAGTTTCCACCCATTGCTTCTTGTTCTACCCTCAGGTGCTTTGGAGAATAGTTTGACTCCCTCTTCTTTGGGGCAACCCCTGAGATATTGGAAGGCTGCTATCATGTCTCCCCTAGTCCTTGTTTTCAAGAAACTAGACTACACGGGACAAAACCCGAATAACCAAAGACCTACATACAAACACCCGCGAAAACCTCAGAAAACATATATATATATATATATTTGTTGTTAGTTGTGAAGTTGTGTCCGACCCATCGCGACCCCATGGACAACGTTCCTCCAGGCCTTCCTGTCCTCTACCATCCTCTGGAGTCCATTTAAGCTCACACCGACTGCTTCAGTGACTCTATCCAGCCACCTCCTTCTCTGCCGTTCCCTTCTTCTTTTACCCTCCATCGTTCCCAGCATTAGGCTCTTCTCCAATCCTTCCTTCTCATCAGGTGGCCAAAGTATTTGAGTTTCATCTTCAGGATCTGGCCTTCTAAAGAGCAGTCAGGGTTGATCTCCTCTAGGACTGACTTGTTTGTTCACCTTGCAGTCCATATATATATATATATATTCCATTGAATCCAAGGTTCCCGAAAAGAAGTTGAAACTCGTGATGGCCGACAAGGACCTGTATAAAGCCTGCGCTGTGGAAGTGAAACGCCAGATCTGGCAAGATAACCAGGCTCTGTTTGGAGACGAGGTTTCCCCGTTGTTGAAGCAGTACATTCTGGAGAAGGAAAACGCTTTATTCAGTAATGACCTCTCGGTGTTGCAGAACTTCTTCAGTCCTTCCCCTAAGATGAGGCGGCAGGGAGAGGTAAGCACCAAGAAGGAGGATCCAGCACGGTTATTGTAGGCAGTTGGGCCACAGGGGTGGGTTTCACAAAATTTTACCACCGGTTCGCCGTGCACCAAAAACACCCATGCGTGCCTTCCGCGCATGTGTATGGCCTTCCGCGCATGTGTTGTGCCTCGCCCGCCCTCCTCTCCTCAGCCGGGCCCCTCCCATCTCCTGCTATCCGATTCAGAGTCTGATAATGAAGAGGAACGGCCTGGCTTGCCTCCAGCCCCCAGCCCTGGCACCATGCCCGGACAGAATGTCAGGAATGAACAAACAAACCTCACTCCCACAGCGTGTGAGCACGAAGTCAGCTGCGTGCTAGAATTGCCGGCAGCAGATCAGGAGGAAGGGAGTTCACAGTGGACGGATCCCCGCTTCCGGAGAATTGAGAGGCGACGTCAGCAAAAGGAAGGGAGGGGCAGGCCTGGATAAGTGCTGAGTCATGGAGCCACACCCCATGGCATATATAAAGGACCAGCTTGAGTCAAGCAATTTGAGTCAAGCAAAATCTCATCTGGTTCGCTGAAGTCACACCTTGGATTCCTGCCTGCCTGAGAAATCTGAAAGGAATTTGGCAAAGCTGCAGAGGCTTCGTGGCCACGCTTGATACAGACTTCCCAGACCTGGCCGTCGGAGGGGGAGGGGGACACGACAGCATGGGCTTTGCTTGTGTGCGCGGCTTGCACGCATGCATGCGGCTTAGAAAACGTGGCTAAATAGGACGGCACAGCGGATGGGTTATGAGCCACTACCGGTTCATCTGAACCAGCCGAATACCACCTCTGCTGGGCCATATGATTAGTGCACAGCATGGATGAAGAACTATTTGGCCTTTGTATATTGTCGAACTAGGAAGTTCCGTGATTCTTCACTGTCCACTTGCCACAGGACAGCTCGCCGCAGAAAATTCCACGGGAGGTAACCAAAGTACGGTTATCTCCCCACCCCCATTGTTACTTTGATCCACCTGAGCCACGGTGGCGCAGTGGTTAGAGAGCAGTACTGTAGGCAACTTCTGCTGACTGCCGGCTGCCTGTAGTTTTGCAGTTCGAATCTCACCAGGCTCAAGGTTGACTCAGCCTCCCGTCCTTCCGAGGTGGGTAAAATGAGGATCCCAGATTGTTGGGCGGCAAGAAGCTGATTCTGTAAACCGCTTGGAGAGGGCTGTAAAGCACTATGAAGCGGTATACAAGTCTAAGTGCTATTGCCCTTCCTTCCTTCCTTCCTTCCTTCCTTCCTTCCTTCCTTCCTTCTCAGTGGTTAGAATGCAGTATTGCAGGCTAACTCTGCCCACTGATAGAAGTTTGATCCTGATGGGCTCAAGGTTGACTCAGCCTTCCATCCTTCCGAGGTGGGTAAAAATGAGGATCCCAGATTGTCGGGGAGACAAGAGGCTGACTCTGCAAACCGCTTAGAGAGGGCTGTAAAAGCAACTGTGAAGCGGTCTGTAAGTCTTAAGTGCTATTGCTCTACATCTTCTATTTTTGTCAATGGGAAAACATCTCAAAGAAACAGCGGCGGATAACATCGCACTGAGTTACGCTGCGTGGAATTTTCCTCGGCGAATTGTCCCACAGCCGGGCACGGCGAGTTGTCTCGTGGCAGAGTTGGCCACAGTGAGTTGGGCCATGCTGGGGTTGGCCGCGGCGATTTGGCTGCGGCGAATTGTCCTCGACCCCCCCCCACACACACACACACGCCGAACCTTGCTCTGTCTTTGGGACCAGGTGGTTCAGAAGCTGACCCAGATGATCGGGAAGAACGTGAAGCTGTACGACATGGTCCTCCAGTTCCTCCGGACGCTCTTCCTTCGGACGCGCAATGTCCATTATTGCACGTTAAGGGCGGAGCTCCTGATGTCCCTCCACGATCTGGACATCAGCGAGATCTGCACGGTGGACCCCTGCCACAAGGTACAAACCCGAGAAACGGCGGTTGTAGCCCTCCAACCCTTCTGCAGCCATAGAGTTTTCTTGCCATCAAAACATCCCGGCTGAGAGAAACCTTGTTCCGCATCCCAGATCTTCCCCGTCCAAACTAAGTAAGACTGCTGTGGCCTGAAAACAGGCCATTCCCATTGAAAATCAACCTTATTGTCTAATTTTTACTTATCCCGCCTTTCTTATTTTTACAAAGGACCCCAGGAGGCCGACATATCCAACACAAATTCCGCCTCCTATTTTCCATTCAACAAAAATCCTGTGAGGTGAGGTGGGTTGGTCTGAGAGAAAAGAGTGGGGCTCATCCTAAGTCACCCCACTGGCTTTCCATGCCTAAGGTGGGACTAGAACTCACCGTCTCCTGGTGATTGGCCCAAAGTCACCCAGCTGGCTTTCATGCCTAAGGCAGAACTAGAATTTACTGTCTCCTGGTAGTTGACCCTAAGTCGTCCAGCCAACTTTCATGATTAAGGCGGGACTAGAACTCACCGTCTCCTGGTGATTGGCCCGAAGTCATCCAACCGGCTTTGATGCCTAAGGGAGAACTAGAACTCACCACCTCCAGCTTTCTAACCTCACCACTAGACCGCTAGAACTTCCCTTTCCAGGTGGTCTGCGTTTTTCAGTCGCAGGTCAGCCTCTCCTCCTGGTTCACACACTTATGTCAAAAAAACATTTTTTAAAAATATATATTTCTTTCCTCCCTTTGCAGTTCACTTGGTGCCTCGATGCTTGCATTCGGGAAAAGTTCGTCGACAACAAGCGGGCACGAGAGTTGCAGGGTTTCCTCGACGGAGTGAAAAAAGGCCAAGAGCAAGTCTTGGGGTAAGTGCCGATGTATCTGGAGGCAGGTTGGGCTTTTCCTGCCGCAAAAAAAAATAAAAAATTCCTAGAGTTAAAACCATTCACAAAACATGATGCGTCAGCAGTGTGGAATTTGCTGCTGTGTGTCTTTTTTGGGGGCTTTGTTCTAAACTGCCTGGATTTGGTATTGGACGTTTCTATGTAGGCACGGATGTCTAAATAAACCCCAAATCCCCTTACATTCCTAGTCTGTATATATCTTTATTCTAGCCAATTGGAATGACATAAAACAGAATAGAATAGAAATAGAATAGGAATAGGAATAGGAATAGAATAGAATAGAATAGAATAGAATAGAATAGAATAGAATAGAATAGAATAGAATTCTTTATTGGATAAGTGTGATTGGACACACAAAGAATTTGTGTTTGGTGCATATGCTCTCAGTGTACATAAAAACACAAGATATGTTCATCAAGAATTATAAGTTTCAACACTTAATGATAGTCATAGGGAAACAATCAATATAAATCGTAAGGATACAAGCAACAAAATTACAGTCATACAGTCATATGGGGAAGGTGTACACCTTTCATTGAGTGACCTTGCAAAGTTACAACGGGGACTTTTGGCCGTTTTTCACACTTAACGACTTCTCAACATAAATTTTGAGCTCAGTTGTGCTTTGTAAGTTGAGTACCTGTAGGTTGCCGCAAAGGTGCAATGGGTGTGCTTCTGTTTCTTCTCACCTTCCCTAGGGACCTGTCGATGATCCTGTGCGATCCGTTTGCCATTAACACCTTGGCTTTGAGTACCATCCGGAATTTGCAGGAGCTGATTGGTCAGGAAGTGTTACCCAGGGTAAGTTAGGGATGGACCGTTAGAATCATCGAATCCTAGAGCTGGAAGGGACCTCCAGAGGTCATTCTACCACCCCTGCCCAAGCAGGAGACCCTACATTATTTCTGACAAATGGCAGTCCAATCTCTTCTTGAAAGCTTCCAGTGATGAAGCTCCCACAACTTCCGAAGGCAACTTCTGTTGCATTGGTTGATTGTTCCTGCAACCATTCATCATATGTTTTAGCCTCCAGTCCCCTAAATCATCCTGGTTGCTCTTCTCTGCACTCTTTCTAGAGTCTCAATATCTTTTTTATAGTTTTGTGGTGACCCAAACTGAATGCCGTATTCTAGGTGTAGCCTTAGTAAGGCTTTATAGAGTGGTATTAGTGCCTCCCTTGATCTTGATTGTATCCCTCTGTTAATGCAATTTAGGATTGCATTGGCTTTTTTGGCTGCTGCAGCACACCGCTGGCTCATATTTAACATAACATAATAACAGAGTTGGAAGGGACCTTGGAGGTCTTCTAGTCCAACCCCCTGCCCAGGCAGGAAACCCTACACCATTTCAGACAAATGGTTATCCAACATTTTCTTAAAAATTTCCAGTGTTGGAGCATTCACAACTTCTGCAAGCAAGTTGTTCCACTGGTTAATTGTTCTAACTGTCAGGAAATTTCTCCTGAGTTCTAAGTTGCTTCTCTCCTTGATTAGTTTTTACCCATAGCTTCTTGTTCTACCCTCAGGTGCTTTGGATAATAGCTTGACTCCCTCTTCTTTGTGGCAACCCCTGAGATATTGAAAGACTGCTATCATGTCTCCCCTGGTCCTTCTTTTCATTAAACTAGACATACCCAGTTCCTGCAACCGTTCTTCATATGTTTTAGCCTCCAGTCCCCTAATTTAACTAAGACTCCAAGATCCCTCTCACAGTTACTGCTGTTAAGCCTGGTTTCACCCAGTCTTTCTTCTACTTTTGGTTTTTCTTACCTAAGGGTAAGACTTTACTTTTCTGTACATTGAATTTCATTTTGTCAGATAGGGCCCAGCGTTCAAATCTGTCAAGATCCATCTGGATCTTGAGCCTATCTTCTAGGGTGTTGGCTATGCCTGCCAGCTTAGTATCATCTGCAAATTTGATAAATTCCCCTTCTATTCCCTCATCTAAGTCCTTTATGAAGATATTGAAGGGTCCTAGGCCTAAGACGGAACCTTGTGGTATCCCGCTACTTACTTCCCTCCTCTTCTAGTCCAAGCCCCCTGCCCAAGGCAGGAGATCTTATTCCACCCCAGACAAATGGTTGTTCAAGGAAGTGAAATGGATTTGCAACGGGCACGTGGGGTTTTGCAATGAAGATTTAATTTAATAAATAAATAAATAATAAATAAAATAAGATATGAGAGCCGAACTCTACATTTCCTGATGGAGGGAAAGCTCAGAGACGGGTCTCCTAAACATAACTGAAGGGACATCTCCACACACACACCCTGGGTAGAAAATGGATTCTAATGGCCATTGCCAGATCCTCAAAAGAAGTGCTAGAAGAGACCAGTGGTGCCACAGCTCAGAATGTGGGGGACAAACAGGAGGGGTTTAGCATTTCTCACGATCTACTGGCAAGCCACTGGGTTCACTAGGATGGTGATGGAGCAGGAGAGACGAGCGACAGATCCGGAGAGCTGTCTATGGTGATGTCACGGAGCGCATTT
The DNA here is from genome assembly GCF_028640845.1 of Ahaetulla prasina. NCBI lineage: Eukaryota > Metazoa > Chordata > Lepidosauria > Squamata > Colubridae > Ahaetulla > Ahaetulla prasina. The sequence continues at coordinate 6,167,419 of NC_080554.1, forward strand.
TGGCAATCATCGGGGTTAGTTGCGGATGCCGACGGATGCAGATTTTAGCGTCAGGAGAATTCACTCGGGGCTGCTTCCATGCTTCATGTTGTTGAATTTTCAGGAAAGCCCAGAGCTCTTGTTACTTCTGAGGATGCTCTCCCTGGGACAAGGAGCTTGGGATGTGATCGACAGCCAGATCTTCAAAGAACCCAAACTGGTAAGGAGTCAGCTTGAACATTATGGCTTATGGCAGTGGTCCATAACCTTTCCAGCTGTGGAGTTTGCAGGAGACAATTAGTTCATTTCTACATTCTTGGCGTCTGAAAGATATCGGCCTGGCCACTTTCCAAGCCTGATAAAAGTTGGTAATAGTGAACTATCTTGCAAGGCTGTAGGAGAGGAAAGAGTTTGCTGGAGAGGAATTCACCGTAAATTAAATAAAAGGGGTTTATTGGGATGAGGACTCAGCTTCGTGCTGCTGGGGAAGCCTGGGTTTCAACGAGAGTGGAGCTTCATGCATGCGCCCATCCCCAATTCCCGGTGGCCTGGTTTCAAACAGGGCTGCGGCCTGGTAGGGGTTGGGGACCTCTGGCTTATGGTCTTGAAGGTCCGATTCTCGCTAGCAGTTAAGGATAACATTAGATGAACCTCCTCCGCTGCCTTTCTGTATCTCCAGGAAGTGGATTTGATCACCAAATTTCTGCCCATGCTGATGGCCTTCGTGGTGGACGACTACACTTTCACTGTGGATCAGAAGCTGCCCGCGGAAGAGAAAGCGCCAGCATCTTACCCCAGCGCCATCCCTGAGACGTTTCCAAAGTAAGTCGTTTCAGCTCGGGAGCCTTTGCCCATCAGTCCAAACCTTCTTGGTCGGCAGGGCTGAAGAAGGTGGGTTTCAGAGACCGAAGCCAAAACGTAGGTAGTCCTCGACTTCTTGACAGCAACAGAACGTTTGTTGTTAATAAGCAAGGCTGCTGTTCACCCACCAGGTCTCGCTGAGAATTGTGAGTTACAAAAATAAAATCCTTAAGGGGAAGATGAAAGTGGTAAGGCACCTGGCTAGAAAGCAGGAGACAGTGAGTTCTAGTCCCGCCTTAGGCATGAAAACCGGCTGGGTGACTTTGGGCCAATCACCAGGAGACGGTGAGTTGTAGTACCACCTCAGTCATGAAACCTAGCTGGGTGACTTGGGACCAATCACCAGGAGACACGATTCTAGTTCCGCCTTAGGCATGAAAGCCAGCTGGGTGACTTCGGGCCAATCAACAGGAGCCTGTGAATTCTAGTTCCGCCTTAGGCATGAAAGCTAGCTGGGTGACTTTGGACCAATCACCAGGATCCTGTGAATTCTAATTCCATCTTAGGCATGAAAGCCAGCTGGGTGACATTGGGCCAATCACCAGGAGATGGTGAGTTCTAGTACCATCTCAGTCATGAAAGCTAGCTGGGTGACTTTGGACCAATCACCAGGATCCTGTGAATTCTAGTTCCACCTTAGGCATGAAAGCTAGCTGGGTGACTTTGGCCCAATCACCAGGAGATGGTGAGTTCTAGTACCACCTCAGTCATGAAAGCCAGCTGGGTGACTTTGGACCAATCACCAGGAGACTCTGAATTCTAGTTCCGCCTTAGGCATGAAATCCAGCTGGGTGACTTTGGGCCAGCCCCTTTCTCTCACCCCCAACCCACCTCACAAGGATGTTATTATGGGAAATGTAGGAGAAGGAAGGTGTGTTGGATATCCTTGAGATATTTATTAAAGTAATAAAGGCATTGTAGAAAATGAATAAATGAATGAGCAAGGGAATGAGTGAACAAAAAATTTCACAGCAGCCAAACCTCTTTCTTTTTGCGCGCGTCCCAGGTTTCTACAAGAGCAGCGGCTCGCCTGTGAGATCGGCCTCTACTACGTGCTTCACATCACCAAGCAAAGGAACAAGAACGCCCTGCTTCGCTTGGTCCCCACCCTGAGTAAGTCCCGCTTGTCCCGTGTCTTCATCTCGGTGAAAAAGCCGAGAGTCCTCCTTGCAGTGGTGGCTCTTCAAGTCAGGAAGAAATCGCAAGACTTTAAGACCAAAATAAAAACAAAAACTGCAGTGAAGACATGGTAGAACCATCCCCCTTCTCTCTCTCCTCCTCTCTTTAGAAAGAGGGTGGGAGAAAGTGGTTCTCTCTCCTCCTCCCCCCTTCTCAAAGTCACCCTAAGTATCTCTCTGGGCCTTTTGCAGCAGAGACCTTCAACGACCTGGCCTTTGGCGACATTTTCCTGCACCTGTTCACCGGCAACCTCACCTTGCTGGCCGACGAATTTGGGCAAGACGATTTCTGTGCTGTCCTTTTCGACCGCTTCTTCCTGACTGCCTGCCCCAGGTAACCCTCACCTCCTTTCCCAGGAGGTGACAGCGGAAGTGTTTCTTGTGCTTAGATTCTATGCTTCCTCCCTCGGGAAGCGAGGGGAAGGGAAGAGATAGAAAAAGAGAAGGAAGGGAAGAGAAAGTGGGGGGGGGGGAAGGAAAGGAGAGGGGAAGGAAAGAGAAGGAAAAAGACGGAAGAAAAAAGGAAAAGAGAAGTAGGAAGGGAAAAGGGAAGGAAGGGAAGAGAAGGGAGAAAAAGGCGGAAGGGAAGAGAAGGAAAAAGAAAGGAAATAAGAGGGAAAGGAGGAAAAAAAATGGAAGAGAAGGAAAAAGAAGGAAGGGAAGAACAAAAAAGGGAGGGAAGGGAAAAGGGAAGAGTGTTGTGCCTCGTCCGCTTTCCCCGCAGCCGGGGCCTTCTTATCTGCTTCCGAACACTGAGGAATGTCCTAGCATGCCTCCCGGCCCCAGCCCTGGCTCCATGCCCAGACAGGCTGAGGAAGAAGAAGCGCCTCAGCCCCAGCCCTGGCTCCATGCCCAGGCAAGCGGAGCAACTAGACCCCTCCTCCCCACAGCATGTGAGCCTGAGGAAGGTCAATTACCAACAGCTGCAGACTGGGTGACCCTCGCTTCAGGAGAATTGAGAAGCAGCGTCAACAGAAGGAAGGGAGGGCAGGCGGGATAAGTGCTGAGTCATGGAGCCACACCCCATGGCCTATATAAAGGATCTGCTTTCTGGCATTCTCTGAGTCAGGCAAAGTCTATCTTATCTTGCTGAAATCACTTTCTGGTCTCCTGCCTGCCTTGAGAACTTTGCTAGGACTTTGGCAGAGCTGCAGAGGCACACCTGATTTGGATTTCCCTGACCCGGCCGTCAGCGGAGGAGTGGGACACGACAAAGAGAAGGAAAAAGAGGGAAGAATGAAAAGGGGAGGGAAGGGAAGGGAAAAGGGAAGAGAAGGAAGGGAAGAGTGAAAAGGGAGAAGGAAAAGAAGAAGGAATGAAAAAAGAGAGGGGAGGGAAGGGTTGCCACTCATTCTGAAGCAGGTAATTAGAGGTACCGATTGGGAGAAGCTGCTGGGCTTCCAAACTGGGCCACCAACAGGTCTTGTTTCAACCCTGTCCCAGGAAGGACAACGTCCACCGGCACCTGCTGAGGATGCTGCTTCACCTCCATCACAAAGTGGTCCCCGCCAAGTTGGAGTCGCTGCAGAAGTCCTTGGAACCCACCAAGCAGGTAGAGGAGTGCGGGCAGGGGGTGGGGAGGTAGGGCGAAGAAACAATTCTCTACATCTTCCATGCAAGAGTTCCGCCGGGGACAGAGGGTTTTTCGGTAGGGAGGTGGTGGGGTGGAGACCTAACCGTTGGAGTTGGACATCAGTGGGGCAGAAGAACAGCCGGAGCCTGTTCTCAGTGTGTGCATGCACAGAGCTGCCAGACAAAGGGAACAGCTAAAGAACAAGGGTCGACTCAGGAGTAAGGCCACAGTTGGACGATGAATGGCCCCTCCCAGAGGGAATAAAAGAGGAGCGAAAGGGGAGTGGAGTTTGCAGGAGGCAATTAGTTCGCTTAATTGGTTCGTGACTCTCCAAGATTTCGTGCCAAGTTTTGAAGATATCGGCCTGGCAGCTCTCCAAGCCAGACAAGGTCTGCATCTGTAAAATTCTCCCTGGAAAGACTTTGCTGGATGTGAATGAGAAGAATTCACAGTAACTTAATAAAAAGAGAGTCTGCTTCATGCTCTTGGGGAACTTAAGTCAGAACAGTGATGGGATTCCCCTTTTGGGACCTTCTGACGAGCAAAATCGGGGGGGGGGGGAGCCCGATTTGGTTAACGACCGAGTTACTAACTTAACAACGGCAGCGATTTACTTAACGACTGCAGCAAGAAAGGTCGTAATTTTTTATTTTTTTTACATTTATATCCCGCCCTTCTCTGAAGACTCAGGGCGACTTACAGTGTGTAAATGAGGCAGAACTCCCTTTAACGACAATCTAGCTCAACCCCAGGAATTTGGGGCTCGGTCTTGGTCACGATTTGAAGACTAGCTGTATCTCCAGGACAGCCATTTACCATGTTTTAAAATCTTCTCCTTGGCGCAGAGCAGCGAAGCGGTGAAAGAGCTTTTCAACCAGCTGGGCGAGAAACTGGAAGTCCGCAAAGCCAGCCCTGTGCCAGAAGCCGAGGCACCACCGATGGATTTACCCCTCCCAACAGTATCTTCTACCCCTGTTCCACCATAGATAGCCCACCCGACTCCCCTCCCCTCATTCCTTCTGGGCACAAAGGTGGGGCACCTGGCTGACCTTGAACGAAGCTTCTCAGATGCCCGGTCAGCGTCTCATCTCATGGTTTGGGTGCCTCCCTAGAAATGGGGGCCTGCACAATTAAGAGTAAGGTTGTTGTGGGGGGGGGGCGCGATGTTTTTTGAAGGGGAAAATCATTTAGGGCAGGGGGTCTCTCCAACCATGGCGACTTTTAAAACTTTTGTGGACTTCCAACTCCCAGAATATCCTCAGCCAAGCCGGTTGAAGCCCACAAGTTTTCAAATTGCCACGGTTGGGGGATCCCGGATTTAGAGTGTTCTGGATAATAGCCCTGGAAGGGGCAGGGCAAGTTTAAATCCAGGTGTTATTTTTGTAAAAAAAATTTAAAAAAATGTGTGTGTAGGAAAAGCACTAAAGGAATGATAAAAGTTGGGAATAATTTGTTCGTCCCTTTTTTCCCCCCCTAGTGTAGGAAAAATAAACTTTCCAAGCCCTGCCTCTAGTTTGACATTTGGTTTCTCCTCCCACCCCCTTTTTTTTTTTTATTTTTTTGTAGTTGATTTACTCCCCATAACTGGATCACTTGGAGGTATTTAAGAAGAGATTGGACAACCATTTGTCTGAAAGTTATAGGTCTGTGATGGCGGATCTATGGCATGCGGGCCCTCTCTGTGGGCACACGCACTGTTGCCAGCTCCTCATCTGGTTTCTGGTACCAACTGGTCTTTGTGGGTGCCGGAAAATGGCCTGAAAATTTCCAAAAACCAGGCCATTTTTCAGGCTGTTTCTGGGCCTTTTGGGGGTTGTTTTCAGGCTGTTTTTCTGGGTTGTTTTCTGGGCTGTTTTCAGGCCATTTTCCAGGCTGTTTCTGGGCTTTTTTCGGGCTGTTTTCCAGGCTGTTTTCTGGGCCTTTTGGAAGCTGTTTTTCAGACCATTTTTGGGCTGTTTTTAGGCTGTTTTTCCGGGTTGTTTTCTGGGCTGTTTTCCAGGCTGTTTTTGGGCCTTTTGGGGCTGTTTTTCAGTCCATTTTCCAGGTTTTTTCTGGGCTTTTTTCGGGCTGTTTTCCAGGTGGTTTTCTGGGCCTTTTGGGGGCTGTTTTTCGGGCCATTTTTCAGGCTGTTTTCTGGGCCTTTTGGGAGCTGTTTTTTGGAGCATTTTTGGGCGGTTTTCAGGCTGTGTTTCCGGGTTGTTTTCTGGGCTGTTTTCAGGTCATTTTCCAAGCTGTTTTGGGGCCTTTGGGGGGGCTGTTTTTCGGGCCATTTTTCGGGCCATTTTCCAGGCTGTTTTGGGGCCTTTGGGGGCTGTTTTTAGGCCATTTTCCAGGCTGTTTCTCGGCTTTTTTCAGGCTGTTTTCCAGGCTGTTTTCTGGGCCTTCTGGGGGCTGTTTTTCGGGCCATTTTTCAGGCTGTTTTCTGGGCCTTTTGGAAGCTGTTTTTCAGACCATTTTTGGGCTGTTTTTAGGCTGTTTTTCCGGGTTGTTTTCTGGGCTGTTTTCCAGGCTGCTTTTGGGCCTTTTGGGACTGTTTTTCAGGCCATTTTCCAGGTAGTTTCTGGGCTTTTTTCGGGCTGTTTTCCAGGCTGTTTTCTGAGCCTTTTGGGGGCTGTTTTTCGGGCCATTTTTCAGGCTGTTTTCTGGGCCTTTTGGGAGCTGTTTTTCAGATCATTTTTGGGCGGTTTCCAGGCTGTTTTTCCGGGTTGTTTTCTGGGCCTTCTGGGCTGTTTTGGGCCTTTGGGGCTGTTTTCAGACCATTTTGGGCTGTTTTCTGGGCTGTTTTCAGGCCATTTTTCAGGCTGTTTTCAGGCCGTTTTTCTGGGCTGTTTTCTGGGCCTTTTGGGGGCTGTTTTTCTGGCCATTTTTTGGGCTGTTTTCAGGCCGTTTTCTGGGTTGTTTTCTGGGCTGTTTTCAGGCCGTTTTTCTGGGCTGTTTTCTGGGCCTTTTGGGGGCTGTTTTTCTGGCCATTTTTTGGGCTGTTTTCTGGGCTGTTTGGGGGCCTTTGGGGGGCTGTTTTTTGGGCCGTTTTCCGGGCCGTTTTCCAGGCTGTTTCTAGGCCGTTTGGGGGCTGTTTTTCAGACCATTTGTCAGGGCATTTTCCAGGCTGTTTTTGGCATGAAAAATAGCCCTAAAACGGCGAAAAAACAGCCCCCGAAAAAAACCAACCTTAAAACAGCCCAAAAAAAACTGCCAAAAAACAGGCACGTGCGCCGGTTGATCCTCGGGTTTCCGGTGCTCTGGCACATGGACATGCACAGACATTCCGGTTCGGGCGCTTGGTGCCGAAAAGGTTTGCCATCACTGTTACAGGTTCTCCTGCTTGAGCAGGGGGCTGGATTAGAGGACCTCCCAAGGTCCCTTCCAAGTCTTGTCATTCTGTTACAAATTGCGCCTTCTCCTCCTCACGCACACAGCCTTGCGTGTTATGCGGATCAACTCGGAAGCCTTGCTGTGCACACACACCCCCACAAAAAAAAAATGGTTGTCAGGGCCCAAGAGAAACCATGTTTGTCATCTGTGGAGATTCTCAGCCATACAGGTCACGGTTGTCCCAAAGGTGTTTTTTCTTTTTTCAGGAGGCAACTCAAAATTTGTTGGGTTTTTGATTGTTTTTTTGTTTTACTTTTGAAGACGTTTCTCTTCTCATCCGAGAAGCTTCTTCAGCTCCGACCTGATGGTGGGGAATGGAAGGATTTCTATTCCTTGCAGACAGTTGGTTCATTTGCATCCTTTTGGTGTGGGAGTCGGAATGGATTTCCAGAGGGGAAAATTGCAGGCTACAGGAACCAGGAGCACCATTCAGGTGACCCCGTGTTGTGGTCCGCCAGCAGCCTGCGGAGCTGGCAACGGAGTAGGACAGCGATGAGGCTGAGGAAGAGCATGGGCCAGTCTTGGAGGCTGGGGAAGGCCCGGATGAGGACTCTGCGTCGGAGGCAGAGGTGGGACCAGGGCCATCGGGGAGTGAGGTGCGGACTCCAGAGCCTCCAGAAGTTGACAGTAATGAGGCAGAGGAACAGGAGGAGCCTGTTCCTAATGCACGCATGAGAAGAACTGCCAGAAGGCAAGAGCAGCTCAAGCAAATAGGACGACTCAGGAGGAGGGCCAAGAGATGATTGGCCCCTCCCATAAGGCTTAAAAGACCAGCAACGGTGTTTGGGGTTTGCTGGAAAACAATGTTGATAGCTTCATCTTCTTGCATTTATTTTGTATCGGTGTCTTCTGAACTTTTGCCAAGAAAGACCTTTGGCAGTTTGCCTAATTGGACCAAGATTTGCGATAGGACTGAGGAATTTGTGTTGGGAGGAATTTGCTTTAATTTAGTTGAACTACGCTGAGAATGAATTAATTCTCAGCTGTTCGAATCAAGTTTGTTTGTTTTTACACTGACTTGAGTTTCCTGCTACCTACTGGGACCTGAGTCACAATACCCTGAGGACAGAAATAAACCTCCAAGTGGCCTCAACGACCCTCCAAAAAGGATGCAAATGACCAGCTGTCTGCAAGGAATATAAACCCTTCCATTCCCTGCCATCCAGTCAGAGCTGAAGAAGCTTCTTGGATGAGAAGTGAAATGTCTTCAAAAGAAAAACAACAACAAGAAGAAAGTCCAGTTGCCCCCTGAAAAAGCACATTCGGGACACGTTTGAATTCTTTAAGACGCTTCCGTTCTTCCCGGATTATGTTGGCAATAAGGACCAAGAAGGCTTCCCAAAGTTTGCAAAGACAAAGACAGAAACGAGATCAGCTTCAGGATGCTGAAAGCTTTAATGTCTCCAAACCAAGCCCAAACGGAACCCGAAGAGACTCTGGAGAGCCCTTATGTGCAGGGAGAGTCCTAAAGTCCACCCAAGAGTCTTAATTTCCAGCAAAAGAAGCTATTATCAGCAATTTCCCCCCCCCTCTCGTTTCTTCCCCCCCCTCCTTTTTTTTTTTTAAGCAACCCAGTGTCCTCTGCTACAGTCTTCTCCAACCAGCAAACCTCCAGAGCTGAGGTACTCCGGGTTTTAAAACTCCATAGGGAAGGCATTTTTTCCAAACGGGAGCCCTCTGCTTGCCCGTGGGAAAGTAGCTTCTTTTTTTCCCCTTAGCATGCATCACCAGGAAAGATAAAAGAGCCAATTCTTTCTTCCCCCCCCCTTTTTTTTTTTAAAAAAATAGCGTTGCAGAATAAACACTTCCTTTTTTGGGGGGGGAAGGATGGTGTCATTCCGTCACATCGGGTCCAGGTCCGAGGTCTCTGGTGTCCCCAACTTTGACATCTCTCTCTGGCTCGGCTCGATCCGGTTCATTGGCACCCGTATTGAAGGTTTTGTCCTTCGGGCTGGTGCCGGAGGCCGGCGAAAAGGAACTTGATCCCAGTTCTCCCTGGGGACCGTTTATTGGAATCCCCTCGGGCATACTTTTCTCGGCTAGGAACTGGGTCGCGGTTTTCCACCCCAAGGGAGCGCCTTTGGTGTTTAGGTTTTCATTGGAGAGATACTGGCTGACGGTCGGGATGATGATGGCGCTCTTGGTTTGAGGGATACCCTCCGTATCCACCCTGGGCCTGTTGAGGTCCCCCTTTCCTTTCCCGGCCAGCTTCACGTTCGGGTTTCTTTTCCTGGCCAGCATCTGATCCGTAGCTTTCTCGTGGTGTTCCTTGGCCGACACAGGCCTCAACCTGGGGGAGTTCCTCAAAGGGGCAGGGAACCCCCTGAGTTTGCTCCACGCCTCCGCGGGCGGCTGCTGCTCGACCCGGTCTTCCCTCTTTGCCGAATGGCGCTTCGATCTCTGGAACGCTTCGGTTAAGGGCCCCGTTTTTTCAGAGACGGGGTGATGTTGCAGGTGAGGGAAGTAAGAGTTCACCGTTGGGACGGAAGGGGTGTTCCGAGCAGGTGCGAGCTCGTTTTCGTTCACCAGGACGAGTTTGTTGATCTTGTAGGTCAGGCTTCTCAGCGCCTGGGTCGGATTTCTTCTCAAGAAGTCGCTACCGACCGGGCAGTTGGCATCTGGGGTGGCGTTTCCCCTGGGTGCGAAAGAGGGATGGGGAGAGGGGGGGAAATGATTGCAAGAAAGAAAGCTGCTAGTCGTCCTAAACGAAGGCAGGATTTGGGTCGCATGCTTTTTGAAGTCACCAGTGTAAAAAAGAACGTACCAGAAGTTGAGGGCTCCTTCGTGACTTCTGAGCTTGGTGGTTTTCTTGCAGATGTTTTATCACCCAACTAGGTAACATCATCAATGCCAGAAGGGAATGCATGAAGCCCCACTGCCTTCAGGCACTGATGGTGTTCCCTAGTTGGGTAATGAAATGCCTGCCTAGGCCACGCCCACCATGGCTACGCCCACCCAGTAACCAGGTAGAGAACCCCTTGCTAAAATTTATGATGCCCATCCCTGACCCATACACACCTTTTACTCTTTGTAGAATAAAACCCACACCTACCTGGTTTTCCCCAAAATAAGACCCCTGATAATAAGCCTAATTGGGCTTTTGAGCGTGTGGCAATTTCAGGGTTTCAAAAAAATATAAGATAGGATCTTATTTTCGGGGAAACATGGTAGATAATAGATGGATGGATGGATGGATGGATGGATGGATGGATGGATGGATAGATAGATAGATACCCTGTTTTCCCCAGAATAAGTCCTCCCCTGATAATAAGCCTAATCGGGCTTTTGAGCGCATGGCGATAAGGCCAAGCGCTTATTTCAGGATTTCAAAAAAATATAAGACAGGGTCTTATTTTCGGGGAAACATGGTAGATGATAGATAGATAGATAGATAGATAGATAGATAGATAGATAGATAGATAGGATAAATTAGATAGGAAGGAAGGAAGGATGGATAGATAGATAGATAGATAGATACCCTGTTTTCCCCAGAATAAGTCCTCCCCTGATAATAAGCCTAATCGGGCTTTTGAGCGCATGGCGATAAGGCCAAGCGCTTATTTCAGGATTTCAAAAAAATATAAGACAGGGTCTTATTTTCGGGGAAACATGGTAGATGATTGATAGATAGATAGATAGATAGATAGATAGATAGATAGATAGATAGATAGATAGATAGATAGGATAAATTAGATAGGAAGGAAGGAAGGCTGGATAGATAGATAGATAGATAGATAGATAGATAGATAGATAGATAGATAGATAGATAGATAGATAGATAGATAGATAGATACCCTGTTTCCCCCAAAATAAGACATCCCCTGATAATAAGCCCAGTCAGGCTTTTGAGCGCATGGCAATAAGGCCAAGCGCTTATTTCAGGGTTCAAAAAAATATAAGACAGGGTCTTATATTGGGGAAAACATGCTATGAATCTAGGTCAGCTGACAGCTGGACTTCAACTCCCAAGATTCCTCAGCCAGCCTGGGGAATTCTGGAAGTTGCAAGGTCTTTAAAAACGACCGCGGTTTGAGAAACTGATCTAGGCAGTGGTGTTTGAGGGAGACAGGTCCTGGATATACCGGTGAAGAGAAACACCAGAGAACCTTCTCACAATCTTGAGCTGATACCTTTGGGATTTGCGTATGTCCCACTGATGCTGAGGCATCCAGCACGACAGCTGAGGGGACCTCGGCGGCTTCGGGTCTACCTTCGCCTGGTAGATGGAGCGCAAATTCTGCTTTGTATTTTCTTGAGGAGGATGGAAATTCGATTTTCCTGAGGAGCAAGGAGAAGAGAAATCTGCAGGATTGGGCCACGGTCCAAGGTTTGTGTTGTATCTGCGCCCCCCGAGCTGGGCCTGCTGCCAGAAAGTGACTTGGACAGTGAGGGGGAAGGGCCGTCAGGACTTACGTCAGGAGCACCAGCTTGCCTGGCTCAGCTTCAGGAGCCAGAAACAGGCCAGGTGGAAGAGATAATGAGGCCTCCATCCCTTGACTCTTCCCCCCACCCCCCAGGCCATGCCTGCAGACCCAGCTGACGGCAATCAGGCTTGGTTTCGTAGGCAGGAGAGGAGGGAACAACAGAAGCAAGGGTGGGGCAGGCCTAGGAAGTGCTGAGTCATGGAGCCACACCCCACAGGATATAAAAGGCAGCCAGAGCTGCTGTGTCTCTTTGTAACAGGCAAATCCACTGATTAAGAGCTGAAGTTTGTGACTCACCAGCATCGTGGAAGATAACGGAAGCTCTTGGCAGACACTGGCTATTCTGCTGCCAGAGCTGATAGTGACGGCTAATTAAGCCATCGTTCGGACGGAGGCGAGGGAGGACAGAACAGTTTGCCTTTCCTGAATCTCCTGTCTGACCGGTTTGACCCCTTTCCTGCCTTTCGCAGGGAGAAGGCGCAATGGTACCCAAAGAGCTCCTTGGTCCCCCAGCCCCGAATTCCCCCACCGTTCTGGTTAATGTTAGCCAGCCTGGTTTAGCTACATTAAGACGGAAGGTCTACTACAGGTCTACAGCCGTCAAAGGACAACAGGAGAAATAAAAGAACATTGTGGAATGAGTTAACGGCAGCGCCGTTAAACCCGAATTTGGAGGCCACCAAGAACGGTTGTTTTCGGAGAGAAGGCAGGACAATCCTACGTGGTTTCTTTTAACATTACCTGGGTATACAAACTGGAATTCGGAGACGGTTTGGTACTTCCTCTTCTCCATGACGTTGGGGTATTTTATTTTTCTGTTCAAGGGAAGACAGAAGGCAAAAGAATAGATTGGTCTCTGGATCAGTTGTCCTCTCGGTTTAACACGCACTCATCGCAGCTTATGTCGCGTCTTGGTGATGGGCCGATGGAGCCTTCCTATCGCATTTCTGTTGGGCCAGCGTTGGTGGCTTTACAGAAGTGCAAAAGTCAAGGAGTTTGGTAGCACCTCTCTCCGGCTGATAAATTTTCTTAAAGGGCCTAATTTATTAATTCCCCTACCCACACAACATAGACTAACCTAGCTATCTTTCATTGCCTATAAATACCAAATAATGGGGTTTCCTCATGATCTGTCTGCATTTTATCTGTCTGTCTGTTTCTATCCATTCACCTCTTTCCATTTTGTCTCCATCTATTCTTCCTTCCTTCCTTCTATTCTTTTCTTTCTTTCCCTCCCCTCTTTTCTCTTTCTTTCCTTTCTTCCCTCTTCCCTTTTTTCCACCCCTCCTTCCTTCCTCCCTCCCTTTCTTTTGTTCTTTCTTTTCTCTTTCCTCTCCTTCTCTCTTTTCCTTCGTTCTTTCTTTCTTTCTTTCTTTCTTTCTTTCTTTCTTTCTTTCTTTCTTTCTTTCTTTCTTTCTTTCTTTCTTTCTTTCTTTCTCAAAAATGTGGTAGGTGCTGCCACCTAGCTGGGCATTTTAAATAGAGGTTGGCTAGGAAACTTAATTCTTTCAGTAAGCTGATGAAAATAAAATGGCTAGCTTTTCCTGGACTTTATATTACTTTTTGTTATCTCTGCTGTTGCTGATGTCTTTAGTTTTTTCTGATGGCTCCGTTCTCTCTTTCCTGGGTGTTCTTTTCTTTTCGGTTTCCAGCTTGGCGTTATGGGTCTCTCCCTGCATTTTGAAAAAATAAAATAAAATACAAAGATTGGCACATGAGCACTATATGAGCTCCATCTGCTTCAGTATTCTTTTTTTTTCTTCATAAAAAAGTTTTATTTTTATAATCATATCAAACAGCTCATCCAATGTACAGTTATATACAAATAGTCGGGCTTGCCCAGTCACCACCCCCGTTTTTAACACTCTTCCCTCTTCTACCTTCTTCTACTTTCCAGACCTTCCTCTCCTTCTCTTATCTACATCCTCTCCTCCCTCCACCCTACACCTTCCTTCTCCCTCTTCTACCCCTCTTCCTTCCTCTTCTCCTCTTTCCTACCTCCTACTCTCTCCTCTTTTCTCCCTCCCCACCGTTCTAAAATGGTAACTGGGCAGACCCCACCCTACATCAATTATATTTATACATCTTCAATAATCCCTGTACATTAACCATCACTTCATCCTCTACCCTCAACCCCCCAATTCCCCTCCCCCTCACCCCCCACCCCCCACCCCGACTTCCCAGAACAAAATGCAGAGTATCAAAACTAACAATCATAATCCAAAATAATTCCTAAATTATAATCTCTCGTCACTCCACACATAATCACACTCTCAATTCCCCTCTCCTTCAGAAATAAATCTAATACAAAATATTTCCTAAATTTACTCATATGCTTCAGTATTCTTCAATAGCCATGGTTACCTAGGAATTGAATGCGAGTTCCTCCTCACACTTAGCAAGGCTTGCTTAAAAGGATACTGAAATAGTGACACGTTACCCAGGTTCTTGCCCCGCTCACCAACTTGTCTGTCTCCGAAGGTGCGTTTCCCGTGTCCTCATTGCTGCAACACAACTCGGTGGGACTCTCTTGGCCTTCTGATGGCAAACTGGGTGAGAAAAGTACAACAACAGTTCAGAAAGGTCACATCAACTCAACCCAAAAGTCGATCACCAGCTGCTTGCCCGCAGCACGAGCCACGCGTTCTCAAAGCATGCCCTTACAAAAGATCTCCAGACGTGTTGTGTCTCGCCCAATCTCACCACAGCCGGGGCCTTCTTATCTGCTTCCGAACATGGAGGAATGTTCTAGTATGCCTCCCGGCCCCAGCCCTGGCTCCATGCCCAGACAGGCTGAAGAGGAGGAAATATCTCCAGCTCCCAGCTCTGGCTCCATGCCCAGGCAAACGGAGCAACTAGACCCCTCCCCCTCCTCCACAGCATGTGAGCCTGAGGGAGGTCTATTGCCATCAGCTGCCGACTGGAGTGACCCTCGCGTCAGAAGACTTGATAGGAGGAGGCAACAGAAGGAAGGGAGGGGCAGGCCTGGATAAGTGCTGAGTCATGGAGCCACACCCCATGGCCTATATAAAGGATCTGCTTTCTGGCATTCCCTGAGTCAGGCAAAGTCTAAACATCTTGCTGAAGTCACTTTCTGGTCTCCTGCCTGCCCTGAGGACTTTGCTAGGACTTTGGCAGAGCTGCAGAGGCACGCCTGATTCGGATTTCCCTGACCTGGCCGTCAGCGGAGGAGTGGGACATGACAAGACGTTTAGGAAGCCTGCAACATCAGAAGTGGTATAATCTAACAAGCTATCATCTTCTTTTAATGACCCCATAATGCCTTCCTTGTGGGTGGAGCCTGGGTAACTGAATGGAGCTGAGTGTTTAGTGGCCAGATGCCCTTCCTGTCACCAATGCGGAGGTTGTTTTTTTTCCCCAGCAGATATATTCAACATTGTTCCCAGAGAGAGAAATATTTGCCTCTACCTAGGATTGAACTCACAGCCTCCTGTTTGTGAGGCGAGAGCTCCACCTCTAGGCCACTGCACCACTCATAGTCTAACAAGCTATACCACATGAAATTGCCAAGCTCACAGCTGCCAATTTCACAGCTGCCTGGCCAGTGACGAAATCCAATTTTTTTTACTACCGGTTCTGTGGGCGTGGCTTGGTGGGTATGGTGTGGCTTGGTGGATGTGGCAAGGGAAGGATATTGCAAAATCTCCATTCCCATCCCACTCTGGGGCAAGCCAGAGGTAGTATTTGCCAGTTCTCTTAACTACTCAAAATTTCCCCTACCGGTTCTCCGAACTGCTCAAAATTTCCGCTACCAGTTCTCCAGAACCTTCTGGATTTCCGCTTCCTAAGGGAAGGAATGTAAGCTATGAGTCGGCTTTCAGTTTAAATCTCACCTCTGCCAATAGTTCACACAGGTGTGTAAACCTTTGTGACTCAACCACAGTCTTCTGCACCCATGCAAGGGCTAATACTATGGAAGCTGAATAGCTGATGGAAACAAAATTTGTTCATACGCGTCTCCTAGATTATATGCCAGGCACTGAACCCTTCAGCTAATCCCAAGATTAAATTCTCATGTTCAGATTCGGATCAGAGTAACTCGGTATGAATGGACAACCCGGGACCTATTTAAATCAAGCCTGAAGGGTCACCTGTTCAAAACCACTGACCCTACATTCAGAACTGAACAAAATGTGCATCCTGTCAACTCGCAAAGCATCCCTAACCTGCTCTCGAGTTGCCATAGGCAAGGAGGATGGGAAACCAACAAAGCAGCACATCAGCCAAAGACAGGAGCACATTCCAGACGTATCTTTCTTAAGGCTGTCTCCCAGGGTCACCCACAGCGGCCGGAGGGGAGTGATCTCTACAACCTGCGAAATTGCTCCATTGGCGAATGTGATCAATGACACACCCTGGAGGGGAGGGGGGAAACAGGGTCATGATTGGGACCCAAAAATTACGTGGGGTCCGATTTGGCTTCACTTGGGAATGTGCCGACCTGAAGCGCCTAATAAATAACTGGATTTCTTTTGAAGCTTGGCTCGAGGCTTATGATTTAATTAGGGCATCCGTTGGAACCCTGACACATCCCTTCTAATAAGAATTGGGTAAAAACATTATTGTTTTTATGCATCCAAATAATAAGATGTCAACAAGGAAGAACCAGGGAATTATAGACCCCAGAAGCTTCTCGTGGGATTTTATGTCTTGTGATTCTAGCTACAAACTGGTCAGGGACCATTAGATGAACCTCATTCTTACGATCAACAAGCTTCTGAGTAGCTAAATACTGGGTTGAGCATTTTGGTTTTGAAGTTTGGATACTCCCCTGAAGAGGACACATTATTTTCCTCCTGATGAGCTTCAAATTAATCCTCACCAGGAGAACACTGTTATTTGAGGGCCCAGAAGTTACTTCAGGGTGGATGGAGCTGGCCACACCCACCATGAGATTCCCTGTATAAACATCTATGGAGATTCTCAGTCCTCCAAGTCATGGTTGTCCCAAAGGTGCAACCTTGAAGGACTGAAAAAGTTGCCTCTGGGGGGGGAAAAAAAAACGCCTTTGGGACAACCATGGATGACTGAGGATCTCCATAAATATTTAACTATGCCAGAGCTGAAGAAGCTTCTTGGATGAGAAGGGAAATGTCGTGTCCCACTCCTCCGCTGACGACCGGGTCAGGGAAATCCGAATCAGGCGTGCCTCTGCAGCTCTGCCAAAGTCCTAGCAAAGTTCTCAAGGCAGGCAGGAGACCAGAAAGTGACTTCAGCAAGATATGTTTAGACTTTGCCTGACTCAGAGAATGCCAGAAAGCAGGTCCTTTATATAGGCCATGGGGTGTGGCTCCATGACTCAGCACTTATCCAGGCCTGCCCCTCCCTTCCTTCTGTCGCCGCCGCCTATCAGTTCTTCTGAAGCGAGGGTCACTCCAGTCTGCAGCTGTTGGTAATTGACCTTCCTCAGGCTCACATGCTGTGGAGGAGGGGAGGGGTCTAGTTGCTCCGTTTGTCTGGGCATGGAGCCAGAGCTGGGGGCTGGAGGTACTTCTTCCTCCTCAGCCTGTCTGGGCATGGAGCCAGGGCTGGGGCCGGGAGGCATACTAGGACATTCCTCAGCGTTCGGAAGCAGATAAGAAGGCCCCGGCTGCGGTGAAAGCGGGCGAGACACAACAGGAAATGTCTTCAGAGGAAAACCAAGAAAGGCCAGTTGCCTCTTGGAAAAAGCGACTTTGGGATCCCTATTTAAGCCTTCCGTCGGGTTTTAAGGCTATTGGTGAGACAACCTGCGGCTGCTTTTCCAAAAAAAATCATTTAGAGCTTCGTCAAGATCCTGGCCTCCCTTGCGAACTTCAGCCTTACCCTTTGGAGTCAAGACTATGAATGGAACAGCTCCTGCCGTGGACGGTGAGATGGGGCCGCTGGGATTTAGTCCTCTTTTTCTTGCTACGCTTCTTCTTCTTCTGTCGAGGCTGCTTAATGATCTGGGCTGAGTTGGGCTCCACGGTGGTAGGTTTCTTGTCCTTCATCAGGGCAATCCTGGATGGACTTCTCTGCCGTGTCTTGGTTCCCATGGGCCTGTTGACACAAGGGGAGGAAGGAACGAACCGAGTTTAAGGTTTTCGATGGCCCTTCTGATTCCAATGTACTTCATCTGAAGTTCCTAAGGCTCCAGCCTCTGGTGTCTCAACAGGCTAATGCAGTCTGTTATTAACGGCAGCAGCCTGCAATTACTGCAGGTTCAAGCCCCACCAGGCCCAAGGTTGACTCAGCCTTCCATCCTTTATAAGGTAGGTAAAATGAGGACCCAGATTGTTGGGGGCAATAAAAGTTGACTTAGTATATAATATACAAATGGATGAAGACTATTGCTTGACATAGTGTCAGCCGCCCTGAGTCTTCGGAGAAGGGCAGGATATAAATGCAAATAAAAAAAAAACTGCTGATGAAGGTTAGTGGGAGTCACTGTGTAGGGGAACAATTCCTGCTCCTACCACCAGATTACCCGGATGCATCGTTTCTGCAATAGCGATAGCCCATAGACTTATATACTGCTTCGCAGTGCTATGCAGCCCTCTCTAAGCAGTTTACGGAGTCAGCCTCTTGTTCCCAACTATCTGGGTCCTCGTTTCACCGACCTCGGAAGGACGGAAGGCTGAGTCAACCTTGAACTGGTTCAGGATCGAACTGGCAGTGAGCAGAGTTAGCCTGCAATATTACATTCTAACCACTGCGCACCATGAAAGGAAGGAAAGAAAGGAAGGAAGGTGGAGAGGAAGGAAGGAGTAAGAAAGTAAGTGAAGGAAGGAAGGAAAGAAGGAAGAGAAGGAGAAAAGCAATAGCAATAGCATTTAGACATATATACCACTTCACAGTGCTTATCCTGCCCTCTCTAAGCGGTTTACAGAGCCAGCCTAGTGCCCACAACAATCTGGGTCCTCATTTTACCCACCTTGGAAGGACGGAAGGCTGAGTCAACCTTGAACTGGTCAGGATCGAACTCCTGGCAGTGAGCAGAGTTAACCTGCAATATTACATTCTAACCACTGTGCACCATGGAAGGAAGGACAGGAAGGAAGGAAGGAAGGAAGGAAGGAAGGAAGGAAGGGAAGGAGAAAAGGAAGAGCAATAGCAATAGCATTTAGACATATATACCATATATACCACTTCACAGTGTTTTTCCTCTCCTCTCTAAGCAGTTTACAGAGTCAGCCTCTTGCCCCCAACAATCTGGGTCCACATTTTACCCACCTCAGAAGGATGGAAGGCTGAGTCAACCTTGCACCTGGTGAGATTCGATCTGCCAAATTGCAGGCAGCCGGCAGTCAGCAGAAGTAGCCTGCAGTACTGCACTCTAACCACTGTGCCACCGTGGCTCACAAACCTTTGCAGGTTTGGAGAACACCAAGCCAGGGTGGGCCGAATGAACATTTCTTCCACCATTCCCCCTTCACCTCACTCTAATAAAATCTCGGTTGTAGCTGAATATGCCACTCTATCCCCAACAGGGAAGCCAAACCCAATTTTTGCTAATCTAGCTCGGTTCTGATTGTGGAAATTCTAGGTGGACTAAATTGCATGGTTCATCTGAATTGGGCAAAACACTCTGGCTTGCTCTTAACCTTTGCATGTCCTTTAAAACTTGATTAGGACAAAGAGAAAGAATTGATTTTCATCCTCCGTGCACTTACCATCTTGATCTAAAGCTGAGTAAGACAGGAATCGCCCACCTTTTAGCGTTTCTCCTAGCCTTCCTCAATGCTGTTGCGGCGGCTTTTCTAGAGTTAAACCTTACGTATATTGGGTGAAACGGCTTTGTGAAATTGTGTGTAGGCTCCTGAGTTCGTTAGATAATACCCAGCGGTGGGATTCAAGTAATTTAACAACCGGTTCTCTGCCCTAATGATTTCTTCCAACAACCAGTTCACCAAACTGCTCAGAAAGTTAACAACCGGTTCTCCCGAAGTGGTGCGAACTGGCTGAATCCCACCACTGATAATACCCCTTCGATCGGCGTTATCTAAAATTGAATTATTCTGCTTTCCTGCTCCCCAACATAAAAATTCTGTATAAATTGGATTTTTTAAAAAAAATTAGTTTCCCACTTTTTGGTAAAACCAGGAATTTTCAAACTGAGGTTGACTAAACCTCAGTGGCCGGATTGACAGTACTTTAACCCCCAGCCAATCAACTCGTTTAAAAGAGAGGTGAAATGACCATTCCTGATCTAAATCTTTTTAAGATCCCATAATCGAATCCTTTCAAGTCGAATCTTGAAAAGACTACCCAGCGCAAAAATGAACAGATGGGACGCCTAAGATGAATCTCCGTAAACAAGAGGAAACAAGAGTTTTGGTGAGGATGCGAAGTAGGGAAATGTCAGATACAGGCACGCGACTTACTCGTGATTGATTGCTGGTTTCGCAGCCGAGGCACAACGAGACACTTAAAAACAACAAGAGCAAAAACCTTGGGTAAAATAGGGCCATGGGGAAAAGCATTGGGCACTCGAGATCCAAAGATGGGCTATCAAGTGAAGCAGTCTCTGGATCTCAGCAACTGCCTCTGTTGCTATGGAAACAGGATTCCACCAAGCTCCCTGGTCCTCTCTTTGCTTTTTGCATCTTATGTAGGTTTTCTAACTGTGCACCACTCAAGTATCCTCTGGTTCTTTTGAAACAGAGAAAGAAGCAGCCAACATATCAAGAAATAGGGACTTACTTTGACAGGGACTCTGGTATGTGTGAAAAATGATCCAACTTGGGTTTGTTTATAGAGTGCTTCTTTTTTTTTTTAAAAAAAAGTGAGAATTAAGAAACCAGCTCATTGTGGTGTTTTTTTTTTAAAGGCGTTCTAATTAATTAATTAATCAATTAAGGGATGCAGTGGCTCAGTGGCTAAGACACTGAGCTTGTCGATCAGAAAGGTTGGCAGTTCAGCAGTTCGAATCCTTAGTGCCGTGCAATGGGGTGAGCTCCCGTGACTTGCCCCAGTTTCTGTCAACCTAGCAGTTCGAAAGCACGTTAAAAATGCAAGTAGAAAAATAGGGACCACCTTTGGTGGGAAGGGAAACAGCATTCCGTGCGCCTTTGGCGTTGAGTCATGCCGGCCACATGACCACGGAGACGTCTTCGGACAGCGCTGGCTCTTCGGCTTTGAAACAGAGATGAGCACCGCCCCCTAGAGTCGAGAACGACTAGTACATATGTGCGAGGGGAACCTTTACCTTTACCTTTTAATTTATTAGAGGATAACCCTTTACGTCAACTTGACATCTGATGAGGTTATGTCTATATTTTTTGCTAAGTTGGCAAGACTGAAGTGTTTTGTCATTGATTTCTTTCGGCCTGCGTATTTTATTTCAATCTTACTTGAAATTATTATTTTGTTCTTCTTTATTCTTGGGGGTGGTTTAGATAAATCCAGACCAACACAATGTTTTGGGCAAATCCCTGCAAATGGATTTATTTTGTAACCCATGAACCTTCCTTAAATTCAGCATACGAAGGCAATAAAACTTCAAAGCAAAACCTGAAGGTTTTCTGCTTTCAATAGGGGGTTGGACTAGAAGACCTCCGAGGTCCCTTTCAGCTCTATGCTTCTATGTTCTAAATGTTCTTTGTGTCCAGAGAACAAATGCAGAGTCAAACCTGAGCCTACTGTAAATGATTTTTAACTAAAAAGAGAGGTGGGGGGAAAGGATTTGGCTAAATTTCATTTTATTTTCCCATTCTTTGCCATGAAGACTGTCGCCGGAACAGAACAGAATAACAGAGTTGGAAGGGACCTTGGAGGTCTTCTAGTCCAACCCCCTGCTCAGACCGAAAACCCTATAGCATTTCAGACAAACGGCTGTCCAATCTCTTCTTAAAAAAAACTCCAGTGAGGAGCATCCATGACTGCTGAAGGTAAGCCCTTCCACTGATTAATTGCCCTAACAGTCAGGAAATTTCTCTTTAATTCCAGTTTGCTTCTCTCCTTGCTTAGTTTCCATCCATTGCTTCTTGTTCTGGCTTCTAGTGCTTTGGAGAATAATTTGATCCCCTCTTTTTTGTGGCAGCCCCTCAAATACTGGAATACTGCTATTATGTCACCTTTAGTCCTTCTTTTCATTAAACTAAACATACCCAATTCCTCCAATCGTTCTTCATGTGTTTTAAACGCCAGTTCCCTCCCTTGATCTCCACCAACAGAAACAGGAAGCCCAAAATTCATGGCTGGAAACCAGTTTGAGCTTATTTCGGGCTGGCTGAGATGTAGGACCAGATGAGTCTTCAACCTGAGCTATAGCATAAGAAGAAGGAGAGAGATGGAAAGGGAGAAGGAGGGAGAGAGAAAGGAGAAAGGGAAGAGGAGAGGAGGAAAGGTAGGGGAAATAAGAGTAGGAGAGAAGATTAGATAGGGAGGGTGGAGGGGGAGAAAGGAAGGAGAAGTAGAGAAGGAGTAGAAGAGGAGAGAAGAAAGGTAGGAAGAAAGGAGGGAGAGGAGAAGAAAGGATTGCTGTGAAAAGGAAAAGATGAAATGGAAGAAAGGCAACCCTGAATATATTTGAATATTATTAGGATAAAAATTGAAATAGTTAAAAAAAAAAGAATGAAAGAGAATGAACGCGAATAAAAATGGAGAAATTAGAACTCGAGGGCGAAAGAAGACGTGCCTTAATAAAATGAGCAAGGAAATATTAGGAAATGAATAAAAACTATGAAAAAAGAATATTTTGGCAAAAAACTGTAACTAAGTAAAATATATTGAATTGTATAAGATATCATGTCTGTGTGTAGCGGGGGAAACTAAAAAAATCAATAAAAACTTGTTCTAAAAAAAAAAACCTCCTGAGCTACAGCATCTCTCTCTCCCTGCAGTGGACCTAGGCTTTAAAAAAAAAAAACACACACACATTGCCAAAAATGTATTTCAACAGCATGTCGATTTAAGAGCTCTGCGTTAAAGACACAGGAAGGACAGATCTATATGTCAAACGAGGAGGAGAAATGAAAGCATTCCCTTCGTAGCAACCCAGCACGGATCCCAAGTTAAATGCATTATTCCAATTATTCCTTTTATTTTTTTTCCCTGAAGGTGGGGTGGGGCTCTGTCATTTTGCAAAAAAGGGGGAGCGAATCAGATTCTCTCTCTCTCTCTCTCTCTCTCTTTCCCTGCAGTTCTTCCTTCATCCAGAGGGAATCTCGACGGAAGAGCAGAGCAAGAAAAATGCTTTTGTCTCGTGGGCGTGCATCTCCTGCGAAGAAGCATCAATGCATAAAACATCACCGGTGAAGGATGGAGACCGCGAGGAGCTTGCGGCAGCTTGGAGGCTGAGGAGAAACCGGAGGTGAGCCGAGCAAGCCATGGTCTCCCGTCGCACGATTTTGCTCACTGGCTTCACAACTGGCCGGCATCATCGCCCCCGTGGAGTGGCTGCTCGCCAGGGGCTGAATTTGGGGACGGAAAGGAGAAATTGCTAGCCAAGATCGTCCTTCTCTGGACCGCCAGCATCCATGACCCCCAGGCCCAATGAAGCGGGCTCTGAGGAGCCACAGATGGACCCAGCTGTCCTCATCTTTCTCCTGTATCTGATGATCATCCATGAGCTGGTGAGTGGCTGGATGGAATACCAGAAGCAGGCCACCAAGCCGAAGAAGCAGGCTGGTCCTCCATGGTCAGGCAGGTAAGGTCTTGGTGGGTTTGTGGGTCTGTATGCGCTGACGCGGTGGCTCGGCG
This sequence comes from Ahaetulla prasina, assembly GCF_028640845.1. Classification (NCBI taxonomy): domain Eukaryota; kingdom Metazoa; phylum Chordata; class Lepidosauria; order Squamata; family Colubridae; genus Ahaetulla; species Ahaetulla prasina. The sequence goes on from NC_080554.1 coordinate 6,190,491, forward strand.
GCTAAGACGCTGAGTGTGTCGATCGAAAGGTCGGCAGTTCAGCGGTTCGAATCCCTAGCGCCGCGTTAACGGGGTGAGCTCCCGTTACTCCTCCCAGCTTCTGCCAACCTAGCAGTTCGAAAGCACGTTAAAAAAAAAAGGCAAGTAGAAAAATAGGGACCACCTTTGGTGGGAAGGGAACAGCATTCCGTGCGCCTTTGGCGTTGAGTCATGCCAGCCACATGATCACGGAGACGTCTTCGGACAGCGCTGCCTCTTCGGCTTTGAAAGGGAGATGAGCACCGCCCCCTAGAGTCGGGAACGACTAGCACAAATGTGCTAGGGGAACCTTTACTTTTATGCGCTGAAGGGGGCTGTGCTCATGGCTTGGCATCTTTTGGTGAGGGCAGAAGGGTGCCAGCTTTGGCTCCAACCCTCTTTCCAGACCTTCTGTCAGTTTTGGAAGGCAATTTTTAATGCTGCCATTTGGACTGGGACTTTTTTACATCCTGACGGCATGCTTCGCCACTGAACTACGGCTCCGCTGCTGCTCTCTCAAAGCAAGCAGAGATGCTAGTCCTCAAGGTTTAGGAGAAAGGGCAGAATTAAGAAGGAAAAGATGGGAGCGGCGGAAGGCACTTTATTTTGAGGCAGCTCTGGGTTCAAACCTTCTTTCCAGACAGTCCTTGGAGATGCTGCCATTGGAAGCCCGGAGTCTCTGCACCCGAAGGGTGGGTGTGCTTCCCCACTAAGCTATGGCTCTCTCAAAATGAGCAAAGATTCTAGTCCTCATGTTTTGGAAGAAAGGACAGAATTAAGAAGGAAACGATGGGAACATTGGAAAGCACTTTATTTTGAGTCAGACCAATGTCTACCCAATCCAGCGAAATCAGTACAAGCTCTGGAGATTCAGTCTTTTCCATCCTCACCTGGAAACACTGAGGGTTGAGTTAGATACAAGAAATGCTGCTGTTTTCCCAATGATTTAAGATTCTAGTCCTCATGGCTTTGAGTAAAGAACAGAGCTAAGTCAGAATGTGTTCAACGACACCAATGTTTCTAGACTCGTAGGGTTTCAATTTACAGCTCCTGTGCCACTTCACCTAGGTGTTACTACCGAGTTGTTTGCACATTCTACTTTGTGAGGTGTTTCTGAACTGTAGCACACACCCCGGCAGGTGACACACAAACACACACACACACATACACTTGCATTCACATATTATCACCTTACTCTGCGCCAGCTAGGCTGGGATCAGTGAAATTGGTTCAGCCGTGTCCAAGTTGTTCAATGAATATTGAAACTTTTGTTGAAATCCACTTCCCGCCCCCTCCTCCACAACAGAAAGAAATTCCTAGAAAGTGTGCAGAGCAGAGCCACAAAAAGAGGATAAAGGGTTGGGTGGTTGTTGTTGTTAGTTGTGAAGTCGTGTCCAACCCATCGTGACCCCATGGACAATGTTCCTCCAGGCCTTCCTGTCCTCTACCATCCTCTGGAGTCCATTCAAGCTCATGCCTACTGCTTCAGTGACTCCATCCAGCCACCTCATTCTCTGTCGTACCGTTCTTCTTTTTCCCACAATCTTTCCCAGCATGAGGCTCTTCTCCAGTGAGTCCTTCCTTCTCATTAGGTGGCCAAAGGCTTTGAGTTTCCTCTTCAGGATCTGGCCTTCTAAAGAGCAGTCAGGGTTGATCTCCTGGTTGGATGGCCTTGCAGTCCAAGGGACTCACAGGAGTCTTTTCCAGCACCATCGTTCAAAGGCCTCCATTCTTTGGCGCTCAGCCTTCCTTATGGTCCAACTTCCACAACCATCCATTGCAACTGGGAAAACCATAGCCTAGGTTTAGGTTTAGGGAACTGGGTATGTCTAGCCTAATGATGAGCAGGATCTTGGGTGACATGATCATTGTCCTGAGGGGCTGTCGCAGAAAAGAGGGGACTGATTAATTCTTCAAAGCACCAGAGGGTAGGACAAGAAGCAATGGGTGGAAGATGATCAGAAGGAGATCCAACCTAGAAATGAGAAATTTCCTGACAGTGAGAATGGATTAATCAAGGGAACACAACTCCTGGAGTTGTGGTGCTCCATCAGTGGAGGTCTTTAAAAAAAGAAAAAAGAAAAAGAATGGACAGCCAGAGTAATATTGTCCATGATAGAATAAGATCTCCTTCCTCATGGTACCCTATTTCTTCTTTCCTTGCTTAGTTTGCATTAGCTTCTACTGCTTAGTTTTGAATTAGTTTCTACAGGACAAGAAGCAATGAATGGAAACTAATCAAGGAGAGAAGCAACTTAGAACTAAGGAGAAATTTTCTGACGGTGAGAACAATTAACCAGTGGAACGCCTTGCTGCCAGAAGTTGTGGATGCTCCATCACTGGAGGTTTTAAAGAAGAGTCTGGACAGCCATTTGTCTGAAATGGTATAGGTTCTTCTGCTTGAGCAGCGGGTTGGACTAGAAGACCTCCAAGGTCCCTTCCAACTCTGTCATTCTATTCTATTCTATTCTATTCTATTCTATTCTATTCTATTCCAATCCATACCATACCATACCATACCATACCATACCATACCATACCATACCATACCATACCATACCATACCATACCATACCATACCATACCATACCATACCATCCATTGTAATGCTTGCTAAAATTATTTAATCCCCACATTTTTAATATTTGGTGTCTTTTTCAGCATCTCTTCCCAAGGAAACCGTTCAAGCGTGTCTCACTCATTGGCTTATCCAGTGCCACGAGAGCGATCCAAGGACTGGAGGAAGCCAGGCAGAATCATCCGGAAAGCGTAAAACCGACTTCACGATCTCAATCCACCAGGTCTCGGCTAAGGAAGCTGTCAAGAACGGCCAACTGGAGATCTCCACACTGATCCTGGCTGTGCGGCTGTTCTGTCTAACTGCGATTGAATTCGGAGCGTCTTCCAAACAGCTTCGCATTGTAGATCCAAGATCAGACAGCGCACCTGAGCTCACCGAATGAAACAGGTATCGGTAAATAGCGGAGTACAGTTGACATGGCGCTTTTAGCCTCATCCAGAGGAACCAATGAACCAATCCTCACAGTGGATAAGCATTGTATCTTCTCAAGCATGTGGCAGAACGAAGAAGACTGCTTGAATGGATGACCGTGGAACAGACCAAGTGTTGTGGCCCGCCGGCGGCCAGCGGAGCTGGCAGCAGAGTCGGACAATGAGGAGGTTGGAAAGGAACTTGGGCCCATTCTGGGGGCTGGGGAAAGCTCAGACAAGGGCTCTGCGTCTGAGGCAGAGAGGGAGTTAGACAGCAGGAAGGCAGAGGAACAGCTGGAGCTTGTTCCCAGTGTGTGCATGCACAGAAGACAAGAACAACTCAGAAAGCAGGGTCGACTCAGGAGTAAAGCCACACCTTGGAGGTGATTGGCCCCTGCCATAGGAAACAAAAGAGGAGCGAACAGGGATGGGACTTTTGCAAGAAACAATTCGTTCATTCCGTGACTCTGAGAGACTCTGTACCAAGTTTTGCCTTGTACTGCGGTTGGAAACAAGTTATGTGGCAGCTTGCCACAAGAGATAAGGTCTGTGTTGATAGATATTCCTTTGAAAAACTGTTTGGACAAGACTTGCTGACTGTGACTGAACGTAATTCACAGTCGTGTAAAATAAAAAAGGTTTTGCCGGGACCAATTCCTGCCTCCTGCTTGTTAAGGGAGCCTAGGTCAGAATACCAAGATGGACAAAGAAAGGGATGCAAGAAAGCACTAAGTCCCTGAAGAAATTAGAGTATTAAAACATTGGGAGGTGGCAGTGGAAGTTGAGGTACAGGGGGGGTGACCTCAAGATGTAGGTGACACAGGGATTGACTAGTGGAAGGAGAAGATGAAGAGCACGGGAATTAACATAGTGCCAAGGAAGAAGTTATGAAGAAGTCTGCCAGGACAGAAACATCTCCGTTCTCCTCTGTTAACCCTAGTAATTGTAATCATCCTTGGTTTGGGCAACCATCAACCACTGGAGCAATTCCTATCCAAACTTCTCTTCTCAGCACTCTTCTACCTGGTAGCAACTTCTGATCCTCCTCAGCTTCCCTTCTTCTTGTCCTCTTTGAAGAAACTCCTATTGAGTGTTCAAACTTTCTACAAGACCTGCTATTCTTCTCCACCCTCAAGACCTCGACCATCAATGACTTGCCGATGTGTTTTTGAGGACTCACCCATCCATCAGAGCTGTCTGTCCATCATGTCCTTGATCTTATAGACTCGTCCCTGAGATCTCTTCCTTCTTTTGTTTAGCATCTCCTTGACTTCCTGTCAAGAGATTTATGTTGCCGAATGTCAGTTTTGAATACCAACCCGATGCAGACGATTGCTGTCATCGTTGTCATCTTTGCCGTGTGCTTTCATTCTGCTTTGTCAGAGCCATGGTTGCAAATGGGCCGTAATAGCTCAGGCTGTTAGAAGCCTGTTATTAGAACACAGCAGCCTGCAATTACTGCAGGTTCAAGCCCGGCCCGAGGTTGACTCAGCCTTCCATCCTTTATAAGGTAGGTAAAATGAGGACCCAGATTGTTGGGGGGGCAATAAGTTGACTTTGTAAATACACAAATAGAATGAGACTATTGCCTTATACACTGTAAGCCGCCCTGAGTCTTCGGAGAAGGGCGGGATATAAATGTAAATAAATAAATGAATAAATAATAAATAAATAAATGGTGAGATCATTCCAGATGTCATGTGGAGAAGGTCCAAGTCGGTGGCCAACTCTTGACTTGACTTCTTCATCCACAATCGGGTCATGGGAAAATCGAACACATGTTGTCGAGGTTCCCTATGGAGAACATTTGTTTCTAAGTGTTAGAAAACCTTTTGGTGAGAAGACAAAATAGCATGAGAATTGATGCTTAGTAAATCATGAAAGGCGAATAAGAATCTTCAATACTTGACTGTTGCGTCTTCCATTTAGCTTCTATCCTACTTCCAAAAAATAATAATAAGATAGTTGCCAGTGAGGTTTGATGTCAAGCAGTGGTGAAATTCAATTTTTTTACTACCAGTTCTGTGGCCGTGGCTTGGTGGGCGTGGCAGGGGAAGGATGCTGCAAAATCCCCATTCCCTCCCCACTCCTGGGGGGAAGGATATTGCAAAATCCCCATTCCCACCTCACTCCTGGGGGAAGGATTTTGCAAAATCTGCATTCCCACCCCACTCTGGGGCCAGCCAGAGATGGCATTTGCTGGTTCTCCGAACTACTCAAAATTTCCTCGACTGGGGAAACACCATTTCACCGCTGATATCAAGGTAATCTGAGCCTTTACTAAGATTTTTCTTCTTTTCAAACCCTGTTAGATTTTTTAAAAATATATGCATGGAGTCATGTATTCATGGAGGCCAAACTGAAATTCATGGGCATTAGAATAGAACAGAATAGAATAGAATAGAAGTTAACTTAAGAAGTTAACTTAATTAGTAAGTTAACTTAAAAAACAACAACAGATTAGCAGTCTTCCAATATCTAACGGGTTGCAACGAAAAAGAGGGAGTCAACCGATTCTCCAAAGCACCTGAATTCAGACAGGACAAGAAGTGACGGATGGAAACTGATCAAGGAGAGAAGCAACCTAGAACTAAGGAGAGATTTTCTAATAGGGAGAACAATAAATCAACAGAACGACTTGCCTCCAGAAGTTGTAAGTGCTCCATCACTGGAGGTTTTCAAGAAGAGATTGGACAACCATTTGCCTGGAATGGTCTAAGGTGTCCTGCTTGAGCAGGGGGTTAGACTAGAAGACCTCCGAGGTCCCTTCCAATTTTTGTTATTCTGTTAATATGAACTTGGACACCAGGTGGTGCTCCATGTAAACTCCCCTGAGGAAATTTCAGTATTAGGGTTACTTTCTAATTGTGTCCAAAGAAAATACATTGTGATATCAGAGGTGGGGTTTCAGCAGGTTCTGACCAGTTCTGGAGAACCGGTAGCGGAAATTTTTGAGTCGTTCCGAGAACCGGGTAGTAAAAATTCTGACTGGCCCCATCTATTCTCTGTCTCCTGAGTCCCAGCTGATTGGGAGGGAATGGGGATTTTGCAGTATCCTTCCCCTGGAGTGGGGAGGGAATGGGGATTTTGCAGTATCCTTCCCCTGCCACGCCCACCAAGTCACGCCTACAGAACTGGTAGTAAAAGTTTTTGAAACCCATCACTGTGTGATACCCTTCTACACAAGGGTATTTGTGTACAATGGGGATTATGAACTAACTAACTTCCTTCCTTCCTTCCTTCCTTCCTTCCTCTCCTCTCCCTCCTTTCTTTCTCCTTCCTTTACTCCTTCATTCTTTCCTTCCTTCCTTCCTTCCTTCCTTTCTCCCTCCCTTCTTTCCTTCCTCCCTCCCTCTCCTCTCCCTCTTTTCTTTCTCCTTCCTTTCCTCCCTCCTCATTCCTTTCTTCCTTCCTTCCTTCCTTCGTTCCTTCCTTCCTCTCCCTCCTTCCTTTCTCCTTCCTTTCCTCCCTTCTTATTCCTTCCTTTCCCCCTCCCTCTCTTCCTCCCTCTATTGTCTGGATGGATAGATAGATAGGTAGATAGATAGATAGATAGATAGATAGATAGATAGATAGATAGATAGATAGATAGATGCAGATTCAGCCGGTTCTCTCCGGTTTGGGAAAACCGGTAGTGCTGACTGCCCGGATGTAATGACGTCCTATTTAGCCACGTTTTAGAGGCCGTGTGCATGCGCGGAAGGCGCGTGTGTGAGCAAAGAGCATGCGCGGAAGGCCGAGCATGCATGGAAGGTGCACGCCCTCACATTTTCCGAAATGGTAGGGAAGGTAAGTGAATCCCATCTCTGGTTGAATGAATGGATTGATAGCTGGATGGATGGCTAGAAGGGAGGGAAGATGGATGGATGGATGGATGGAAGGCTGGATACCTCATTTGATCTCACAATTCAGCTAAATCTCCAGTAAGGAAATGTCTCCTGGGACCTTCAATTATGGCTCAACAGGCTAATGCAGTCTGTTATTAACACAGCTGCCTGCAA